>NC_054547.1:1978509-2008509 GCF_017654505.1 Polyodon spathula | reverse complement strand
TTGACTATCTCTATCTATCTATCTATCTATCTATCTATCTATCTATCTATCTATCTATCTATCTATCTATCTATCCATCTGTCTATCTATCTAATACCCTTTGGAAGTTTTAAATGTACATTTTACTTGCTGTACATTTCTATGCATACATCATTGTGAGTCTCTCATTCTATTATTTTGTTGTATTATATAAAGGATCCATTACATATTATATTCCTTTAAATTCTGTTTGGGATTGAATTTGAATTATGAAGCCCCAATAATTTAGCAAAACATATTTGTAATCTTCTTAATTACAGTATATCCTGATAACGCTGCCACACCTTTAAACAGAAGCGCACGTACACACACACACACACACACACACACACACACACACACACACACACACACACACACATATATGATGTGATATAGTTTTGCATGGGCTCTGCCTGGATGTTTCGCAGTATCGGATAAGAATTGGTAATAACTGCTTTAAAGTAGCAATTCCATTTGGAGTGAGAAATCTGAATGATTCCCTTGAGCCTCGTCCAATGAGTCTGTTTCACTTATACCTTCCATTAAAACAGTTCTTATCAGCAGTACCAAGCTGAGGCAAGAACTTCAACTCCAATGTTTGCAGCTGTCTGCCTATTCTTGCTATTGTAACAGCTTATTTTAATCAAGCATTTCCATTGAAACCAAGCAGTGGCACTGTATCAGAAATAATACATGCTCCATCTGCCATTTTGATAAAGTATTATTCAGTGTACCGTAAGTCTATCTTTTTCTCCATGGCTTCCAAATATGATTCCCCAAAGGGAGATATTTCACTGAGTGATACTGATTAAAAAAAGAAAAATTATAAAGTATAAAATAAAATAAATATCCTCACTGCCTCTCCACAATACAGGTCAGTTACAGGATTCGCTCCATTAATTCCAGCCTAACTCATTTTTAAATGTCAAGTCAAGCTCTTCCCAAAGATAAATGAAAAGCTTTTATTCAACAAGAGAACATGGGATTTAAATACTTTTCTATGCTGTTGAGAGCTATGCTGTATAGGTTCAGTTCTTGGGCATGCAGCACTTTGACCATCAACTTTCTGCACGCACATTTTGTCTAAAGCCACTCAGGTCCACTGCAGGTCACAAATGCTTCAGAATTGCAAGCTGGTTAAAGTAACTTTGGGTTCCTAAGAGGCCACATGCGGTGAATGGCTGTATATTGAGGACCTCGCCTATATTGTCACATTTAAGTTGGAACTATGGTGCAAACCCAGGCCAATGCTTCAAGAAACCAGGAACAAAGGAGCACATTTGAAAATGAATGTGGAGACAGAGGACAGATATCAACCAGAGTACATTTTGATATTTTTAATATCAGAAATATTCTTAATATTATATCATGCAATCTTTTTGCATGATATAGCCCTGACTCTAACCTTTTCCCTAACCCTAACCTTTTCTGATACAATTGTGTACTTACGTATATCATGCAAAAAGATTTACACATTAAGTACATTGCAACTATGCATAATAACATGTAAAGTGTTACCAAGTATTCTTCCTGTTGTTCAGATTCATTTTGTATCGTTTTCGGTTTGGTCTTGGTCTGCTTTGATCAGCCAACTGCTGAAATAATAAAGAATAAGGAAACAAGCTGATCGAAGATTTAGGGAAAGGAATTCTCTCACACTTGGAACTTAAATGTGTTGTTGTTTTGTTCTTCAAGTAAAGTATGTATACATTCCCCTCCAGTATACTTGAGCTGAGCTAACTCCTTTAAGATCACAATTTAAAAGCAAAACGAATTCCTCGGCAAGCTGGTGTATTATTCATGGCCACATTCCAGGTTCACATCAGAGGCTCACATATTTCAGCTGTGTCTGCCATTGCCGTACCAAAACAGTTTCTATTTCCCTTTAGAAATTGCTCAATGTTGATATAAACCCCACTGAAAACAGTCCTTTATAAACCCAGGAGCGTGTCATTCTAGTTCATTGACAAGAGGAATGAAGAATGAAACAAAGCATGAAGAACGAGTCTCACAGTCGTGTGCAAGCGCTTCTAATCTTCTAATCATGCTCTGTTAAATCAAACAGTAATACCAACCGAATAATAATAATAATAATAATAATAATAATAATAATAATAATAATAATAATAATACTGCCCAGTAAATTAAGGCAGTAAGAAGTTGGTTTCCATGACAGCAATGGAGAGCTAAATTAGCGCTCTGCTGCCATCTTGTGGTGTGGTCAGGTATTGTTCTTTACATATAGTGATTTCCCAGTAATTCCAGTAATCCATCCCTGTCCAGGTTTTTGCTGGTAGATATGCCGGACATGTTTTGAAAGGGTTACAGTGTAGTTAAAACTGGTGGGCGGTCCGAACACTTTGGTTTGCCAGTTTTGCAGTTTTTCATTGGTTTAGCAAAAAACCGTACGTCATCATAGAAACGACACATCCCTTCTTACGTTTTAGATACAAACTACATTTAAGACGATGTTCCCCTTTAAGGGGCATCCCAGTGCATGTTTTTTTCTGGCGCCGGAAGTGTGTAGGAGTCGCTTGCATTTGGCGTTTCCTTGAAAAAGAGAATGAAGGAAAAACAACTGTAGCCAAAGAGCAGTCTGCGACAAACACGAAGCAGCTGCACTGCGGCGACGGGGTAAGCAAAGACATCAGACTCGAGCAGCAGACATTAGCTTCTCTATTCCCGTGTGACTGCTCACTCTTTCCATTGCCAGTCACTCCAGCATTGTAGCCTAATACAATGCGAACTGAACCCAGGTTATGCATAGTGAATGCATAATGTTGTGGGCGGTGGACGTTTTCCATTATTTATTTATCTATGTATGTATGTATGTATGTATGTATTTATTTATTTTACTGTTATTCAGCTACTTACACTGTTAAAATGAAATGTTCGCATACACTCACCAGACGTGATTCGAAGCTATTGAACGTGTAGCATTGCGAGCTGTTTTCAGGGCGTGCTGTACAGTGTTTGAGGACCAATTACAGGATGTCAGAATCGATTCTTTTTATTATTATTTAATTAATTTATTTTGGCGTGTGGACTGACCTAATACAGCAGAACCATTCACGTGTAGGCATTTTTTTAAGTGTGTGTGTACAGACAGATAGATAGATAGATAGATTGCACTGAAGAAAAGTGGTAATGAAATCAACAGTTTTATTTATTTATTTATTTATTTATTTTTATTTTTTAGAGGACCTGAACATGAATGCTTGGAAGAGGTAATCAACCTGCATTGCATTTAATCTAGTTCCGCTACCCAAGAAACGGTTTCCCCTCCCGATCTCTGCCTCCCTGCCCGCCATGGAGACCTGGAAACCGAACCCCCGGGCCAAGCCTTTCATTCCCCGACAGCAGCGCAGCCTCTACCTCACCTGGAAATACAAGCTCACCAACCAGAGAGCTGTTCGCAGATTCTGCCAGGTAAGTGCGTCTGGTTTCATCAAAGCTACTAGTTACCAGAGAATCTGTGACTTGCCTAGCGCAAGAAATTGACATGGGGGGGGATTCATTAAAACTACTGGGCTCGAGTGTAGCTCATGTAACAGGACAGAGGCTGGGCACGAACAGGTGACCCCATGCACTGCAAACCAGCAGCTTAACCGCAATGCAAAAGAGGTGTTCTACATTCTAGGGCTTTTAGCCTCGCCGACAAGGGACAGAGTCCAGACGGGCCCATCGTGTCATTTAATATGCCCACCCCCCCCCCCCCCTAAAATATATATTAAGGACCCCCCACCCTCCCCTGGGAAAGTATTAAGATGGCATTAAATGCCTCTGAGAAGTTTTCGGTGGTTATCTGACTTCTTCAGTATATATTGCTTCTCTGTGTGCCCTTCCTTGCCCCTCAGACAGGCGCGGTGCTGTTCTTGCTGGCGATGTATGTATTGCTTCTCTGTGTGCCCTTCCTTGCCCCTCAGACAGGCGCGGTGCTGTTCTTGCTGGTGATGTATGTATTGCTTCTCTGTGTGCCCTTCCTTGCCCCTCAGACAGGCGCGGTGCTGTTCTTGCTGGCGATGTATGTATTGCTTCTCTGTGTGCCCTTCCTTGCCCCTCAGACAGGCGCGGTGCTGTTCTTGCTGGCGATGTATGTATTGCTTCTCTGTGTGCCCTTCCTTGCCCCTCAGACAGGCGCGGTGCTGTTCTTGCTGGTGACGGTGATTGTGAACATTAAGCTCATTCTGGATACGCGGAGAGCAGCGATCGAGGAGGAGGCGGCTCAGGAGTACGGTGAGTGCTGGTAACATACCGGCGCAACTTCCTATTATTATTATTATTATTATTGTTATTATTATTATTACATACACTGAATATGCTTAACCCTTTCATGAATGAACTATTGAAAATATGACTTTTTTTAAAAACCATTTGTAGTTTTGGACACAAGTATATTTTGTATTGAAAATGTGTCTTCCATATGTCCCCATATAAAGAGCAGAATAGGCTTGTTATGTCCGCTCCCATGTGCAGTTATTTTCGGTTAGCTGCTCTTCACTGACCTGCACTCTGTCTCTCTGATCAGATGAGGCTCTGCCCAACATGGAGACCCCTCGGAGACCACAGAGTGGGAGGAAGGTCCTGGATATCGAGGTCTATTCCAGCCGCTCCAAGGTCTACGTGGCTGTGGACGGCACCACCGTGAGCGAACGCATTTTAAAGGGCTGTTGTCGGGACAAAGCAGTGACGTATTCACTGACTACACATTTATGTGTATATGTAATATTCCTAAGTTGAACAGTAGAAAACGATTTACTGTTTTTGGTGTATTATGGTGATGATTCTGCCAGGAATTATACAGTCTGTAAAGTGAGCTGTATTTAAGTAAATGAAGAGACATTGCTAGTATTTCCTCTCTTTTTAGGTTCTGGAGGATGAGATGCGAGAACAAGGAAGAGGGATCCATGTCATCGTGCTCAACCAGGCGACCGTGAGCATTTCCTCCATTGTGCGCAGCAGGGGTGCAAATATGACTGCTGTTGCATAGCAGTTTCACCCATTTCAGGTTTTGCTACAAGCTTGATTAGTCACAGTGTGTATAGTAGTAAAACCAGTAGTGGATCAAACCGCTATGCAATAGGAGACCTGTTCAGATCCCTGCCCTGAGATTAATCACATTTCAGGGTTGGTTGTCAAAGGTGTACGATCTGAGAAAATGTCTTTCCTTCCATGTCACCAGGGTCACGTGATGGCGAAGCGTGTTTTTGATACCTACTCGCCCCATGAAGATGAAGCGATGGTCCTCTTTTTGAACATGGTGACGCGTGGGAGGGTCCTGATCTTCACTATCAAGGTAGGCAACAGTGACCTGTGCTTCACTGATCACCCCTTACACAGCTGCTTCTTCTCCATAGCCTTTCAGAGCGGTTTGATCCTTTCCTGGTTTTACTATGAATTTATTAAGACTCACCTGAGCTTGTTGCTAATCAGGCTTGTAGTAAAACCTGCAGTGGATGAAACTGCTATGTGAGAAGTCTTATTTCCATCCTTGAATTGTGACGGGGATCTTAGCTTGCTGAATCCCTAAAAGTGGAATGATGTTTGAGCACTAGATGGTGCCAGAGACATCTTCATACCAATTATTATTATTATTATTATTATTATTATTATTATTATTATTATTATTTGTCAGCCTGTTAGAAAGACCTTGTCCAAACATTTCTTCATTATATTCCATTACTGATTTTCTGTTCTAGTTTCTAAAGGTAAGTCTTTAGAAGCATACAAACGTTTCGGACTCATGGCACTGATGAAGGCATTGGCTGACAGTTTTGTCTTCTTTCCTTGGGTTCTTTGTAAATGTCTTGCCTGTTGTGATAACCCTGCAGGATGAGGGCTCCTTCCATCTGAAAGAAGCAGCAAAGACCCTGCTGAAGGGGCTGGGCAGTCAGGTGTCCCTGTCGCTGAGCTGGAGAGACATGTGGACCCTGGTGGTGAAGAAAGGAGGTGCGATCCACAGCCCGCTGTGATGTTCACACAGCACCACTATAATATTCACACAGCACCACAGTGATGTTCCCCACAGGGAAGGATAGCTTTTCTTTTGAAATCAACACATTAATGCATGGATTTAATGGCTGTGTGGTCCAGTGGTTAAAGAAACAGGGTTGTAACCAGGAGGTCCCCGGTTCAAACCCCAGCTCAACCACCGACTCCCTGTGTGACCACCGAACAAGTCACTTAACCTCCTTGTGCTCTGTCTTTCGGGTGAGACGTTGTTGTAAGTGACTCTGCAGCTGATGCATAGTTCACACACCCTAGTCTCATATCTTGTAAATCGTTTTGTGATGGTGGTCCACTATGAAAGGCGCTATATAAAAATAAAGATTATTATTATTATTGTAATGAATACCTGTGATCAATACTTCTGAAAGCCAATTTCGACTACGAGTATCAGCATTCCCCTAATATACACACACTTGCATGGTGATGCATTACAGGCCAAAACAAATTAAAGCAACTCTGAACTTGTCTTTCAGGTCAAGTGTATGGGGAGAAACACTCAAAGTCTCCAGCGCTGTCCACATGGGGTGACCCAGTGTTGCTGAAGACAGAGGTGCAGTTAACAGCATCTGAAGGTAATTTTAAAAAGGGGAATTCAACAGTAGTTTCTAAACCCATACCTTGTAGTTCAGTAAATCAGAAAAGAAGGAACATCTATCCTATAGATGGCTAGTTGTCACCCCCGGGGGGTCTAGTTGAGTGATCCAGTGATACGTAAATGTATCCCTGTTTTTATTGCTTGTTTGAAAGATGCCGAGTGTCTCTGGTCCGATACAGAGATGAATCGACGCAGGAAGATTTTCTGCAGTAAGGTGGAGGGTTATGGCAGTATCTGCAGCTGCAAGGACCCCGCCCCCATCGAATTCAACCCAGACCCAGTAAGCTTTTCCAGAGTGCTTCTCTTGTCCTTGTGCGTGCTTTGGGGTGATGCAATGGGCTAGGGTTTTCATACAAGACTGGATTACGAAATGAAGGAATCCCACAATCGTTTTGAAATTGGTGTTCTTTGAAGACGCAAAGACATCCATTGGGGTTTGACCATAAAACAAGCATTGCCACTGTCTTGGATTGTATAATACGGCAAGTGAGGGATCTGCTTACTGTTTAAATCATAGATCTTTTTTCTCCAGCTAGCAGAAAATAACGTGTATGATGTTCCTGTGGCTGTTATTGCTGGAAACAGACCCAACTACCTGTACAGGTGAGAAATCAATAACAATTAAAAACGCTTTACTATGCTAATATTATATATTTTTTTAATATGTGGCACATTGATGGTTCAAGTGTAAACCCTGACCACTGCTGTTTTAACCACGTTGCTACTCTTCTTAGAATGCTGCGGTCCTTGCTGTCTGCCCAGGGAGTGAATCCCCACATGATCACTGTATTTATAGATGGATACTATGAGGTAAGAAAACCAAAGCAACACGTCTTGTATATAGTTCACTTATTACTTGGCTTTTACTTTCCACACCTCTTGGGTTGTGCTTCGCAGACTGTACAAGAAGGTCAGGGGAGCGCCCTTAAAATCGTATAGGAAAGTAAAACCTTTTACCAACTCTGCAAAATGCAGTAAGACCAACCTGCTGCAACACACCTTTCCATTGCTCAGTGTTAAAGCGTATGTGTTTAATCAGGAACGAGATTACATACTGGAACTGCTCTCTTCAAACCTTTCTACAAAGGGTTTGCTTGAGCTGAAGTGCAGTGTAGAAAATGAACTCTGTTTTTGAATGGTTTTCGCAGGAGCCTATGGATGTTGTGGAGCTCTTTGGTCTGAAGGGGGTTCAGCACACTCCAATCAGCATTAAAAATGCCAGGGTGTCCCAGGTACAGTGGAGCAGCTCAACCATCTTATTGACTCGTTTATTTAGTGCTATTTATTCATCTTCCACTAAGGTGACTGCTGGCATGCCTTTGCATTTTAATGACGTTTTTTTATATTGCTCTCTTTTTGTCACATGCCAACAGCACTACAAGGCCAGCCTGACTGCCACTTTCAACTTGCATCCGGTGAGTATAGCAGTGTAGCAGTGGGTGGGTGGGTAATTCCGAATGGGTGTTTTAACAGCTCATATCTTATCATGAACTATTTGAGATGCAGACTTTGTATTTTTAATTAAAATGTAACGCTACCTGTTTCTTCTGACTGGCGTTCATAATGTGCTTTGCATTGGGCACCCAGCTGTGTTCTTTGGTTCTGTTCCAGTTTCATTTGTAAAAGGAACCTTGCATTTTCACTTATTACTGCCATATACGGACAGAGGTCTTCCTGTTCACAAAGCATTCAACAAGAGATGCGATTTCCCCTTGTAATACGCCCTGTGGTGGTACTTTGGGGGAATGTGTGCTTGCGTTTCTCAGGGAGCGCGTGCTTGCGTTTCTCAGGGAACGCGTGCTTGCATTTCTCAGGGAACGCGTGCTTGCATTTCTCAGGGGACGTGTGCTTGTGTTTTTAGGATGCGCAGTTTGCAATCGTCTTGGAGGAGGACCTGGATATCTCTGTTGACTTTTTTAGGTAAACCAGTTCACTTTAATATTATCTTTCCACACAGTATAATGCTAACGAGATGACTGTTATGCATTAGTGTTCTGCACTACAATCATGTCTGATTGAGCATGACGACAGTTTGTGTCCTGAGCTGAAAGCAAGGACACTGAACAAAGCCAATCATCAATGACATGTATGAGGCACTGGGGAGGGGATTTTGGACCCTTACTGTACCACAGGATCATGCCTGCTCTGCATGGAACCAGATGGGCAAACTCAGAGGATCATCATCCTTAACAGCTTCTCATATTCTATATACATAATAAATATATAAGCAATAATTCAATCTAGGAATGGCTTGAGTGTTAAATATCTGCTAGAGCTACTGGTTTTGATTTTATTTATTTGTTACTGTGTGTTTTCAGTTTTCTGAGTCAGACAGTTCATTTGCTTGAAGAAGATGAGAGCCTGTACTGTATTTCAGCCTGGAATGATCAGGTAGGTGATGAGAACCGATGCAGCTGATTATATTGATATTCGTGTGGTGGCTTCGCTCAGCCCAGTTGGAAAAAAAACCTCTTTTCAGTCCCTATTGCTGGCATGGTACAGATGTTCCAGTGGTTTTTTTTTTTTTTTTTTTTAATGCATTGTTTGTGGCTGTGGTTTAACCCCGTGCACTTCGACACATGTAACTGCTCTAATACAGCCGCACATGAATGGAGTGTATTTTTATAATGTTAAACATCCTTAACCAATCCCACTGAGAAGCATCTAACTCTCTCTGTGCTGTCTGCAGGGCTATGAGCACACCGCAGAGGACCCGGCCCTCCTATACCGTGTGGAGAGCATGCCTGGGCTGGGCTGGGTCCTAAAGAAGAGCCTTTACAAGGATGAGCTGGAGCCCAAATGGCCAACGCCAGAAAAGGTAGTTCAGTGTGTCTGTTGTATTGAACTTCCAGTTCACATTCACTGAGATCATACTCATCCTTATAATGGTGCGGGTTTACAACACACTAAATAGTGTGCACCAATAACAAAGCACACATCACATAACATGCAAGAGTTCTTGCATTATTATTTTTTCCACCACAAACACACCCTTATTAAAAGAAGCTTGTGATATTGGATAGTAAAATACTGTAGATAGTGGACTGGGTTGCCGAGACACACTCGTAATTCATTATTCCCCGAGTCTGTTTTTGATTTGATTGCCTAATGCTGTTGTCTTGTTTGTTTCTTCCCTGTGTAGCTGTGGGACTGGGATATGTGGATGCGAATGCCTGAGCAGAGAAAGGACCGGGAGTGCATCATTCCTGATGTGTCCAGATCTTACCACTTCGGCATTATTGGTCTGAACATGAACGGATACTTCCATGTGAGAATCCCATTTTATACTTCTGTTGTAAGAGACTGTGCAGAACTGTGTGCAGCGATGGAAATAAGACTCGTATTGCATAACAGTTTCACCCAATCCAGATTTGTAATACGTGCTTGATTATCCCCAGCGTATAGGTAACACGCTCAGGTGTGCCTTATTAAAGCACAACCAGGAACGGATCAAACTGCTATGCAATAGGAGTCTCATTGTCATCCCTTGTGTGTGGCTGCTCTGTAGGAAAGCCATGTTTGCCGTACTGTTAACTGCTAGTCTCACAGACCTAGTTAGGACTATTTACAATGTTAACTTAGGTAAGTTAGACCAAGATTAGTGCTAACCAGGCCTGCTAAACCAGCAGTAACCTCAGTATATTAAAACTGTATTCCAGTGGGGCTAGATGGTGCAGCTTCACCCAGCATGGCTGGAATCCAAAAAACTAACATTTGTATAAATGTGTGCCTTTTTCTTTCTTTCTTTTAGGAAGTGTATTTTAAGAAGCATAAGTTGAACACAGTTCCTAATGTTCAGTTCAAGAAGGTTGATGGGTAAATATGCAGCAGCCTTTTGATTTAACTAATGCGTATGAGATGAAAGAAATGAAGCGATTATTCAGGGAAGAGCCATCTGAGCACTCGGCTAATCTACCATGACCACTAAAGAGAGTTAAGTGGTCTTAATAGAGTGCTGGGGGCCTTATTATTGAAGAGAGAGAACGAGCTTCCAAACGGAGAGAGACGGTCCATTAAACAGTGATCTTAATAGTGGTGATCTCAAAGAGTGAGTTTACTGTGTACTGCATTCTCTATACCATCAAACTGTTAAAATGAAAGGTTTCTTTAAAGGTGAGTTAATATTGGATTTTCTTTCCTTTTTGAAGTTTGAAAAAGGATGCCTATGAGACAGAAATTCAGAGGCTGCTAGGGTGAGTATGGGCATCCCTACTCCGAAGGCATGGGCGCTATGTCCCCTGCACGTGACTCTTCTTCAATCCATGCTGTAATGGCCTGTTTTATATATGATCTGTTTTGTCTCAGTGAAGCGGAGTTGCTGGATCACAGTAAGAACCCGTGTGAGGACTCCTTCATTCCAGACACGGAGGGCAAAACCTACATCATGTATATTAAAATGGAACAAGAGGCTGACAGCACTACTTGGACTGAGCTGGCCAAGGTAGGGGCATCGCTGAGCGCCGGGGCAGAAAGACTCCATGGGCACAGTTTGGTTTGTTGTGCATCATTTTGTTTATATGACAAGACCCTTAAATCTTAAGAGAGATGCCTCATGCCTTCAGTATAGGTTAAGCCCACGATGCTGAAAGCCTCTGAAACAGAACTCTTAAAAGGGTGAGAGATATTCTGAGATATGTGGATATACAAGAAACCTTTATGTTTAGGAAACATGATACAAATGTTATTGCAAGATCTAGGTTTCTTGTTTTTGTCTCTGTCGGATTGCTTAGCTGTTCTTGACAGTATTCGGGAGAATTTCTGTAACTCCATTTGTGGTGTTTCCACACTCGTCAGAGACCTGTGCTGTACGCGGTTTCAGTGGGGTTGAGGCCTCTGATTCTAATTGTATCTCTGAAGTGGATGGCAGAGAATAGTCCCTTCCCAGAGCCAGCTCCCCTATATGTGGGCAGCACTCGCCTCTTCATCTGTTTTGTCTTAACTGCTTCAGTGCCTCCATGTCTGGGATCTAGATGTCCGAGGGAACCACAAAGGGCTGTGGCGTCTCTTCAGGAAGAAAAACCACATTCTCGTTGTTGGATCTCCTGTGTCTCCCTACTCGTAAGTAACAGGCAGACAGCTTGTCAGGGAGAGTCTTAGACTGCTCCGAACGGCTTAGAGGCTGGCATGTAGTACTTGAACAGGACTGGCTGATCTCTACGGATAAATTGATGTATATGTATCACTTTGAGGTGGTGGTGGGGAACAAAACAACAAACAAACCTACCTACCTACAGCAGTCCCTACCTACTGGATGCTGCAGACTCAGTGAATGCCAATTGTCCGAACTGTTTAATATATTCTCCACTTATTTCAAGGCCAATGTCAACCTCAAGACAATGTATAACAATAAACAGTGGGACACTTCACATCGTAATAGGTGGCTTCCTTCAGAGCGGTTCGGGCTGTTTTTTGCATTGCAGAATTTGAAAGTAGCCGACTGGTTTGTATAGCCCTGTATATAAGAAGAATGTTTAAAAAGACCTGCAGTAGTTGATCTACTACAGATTTTCATTGCTTTTCAGTGCACGCAAGATCTCTGCTTTAACCTCTAGATGGCACTGCCTGAACAGTAATTGCCTGTGCCTGTCTTGTGGTGCAATGTTAAATATGCAATTTCGTGCTTGGATTTCAATGTTTTGTAGGTGTAAGATAATGATTAACTTGTACCAGTTGAAACTTTCTTTTCTGTTACAACAATAACATCTTATGCCTGGCTCTCATTTTTTCATTGACAGTCCATGTAAATGTTTTTTTTTTTTTTAGAATAAAGAAACCCGCACAGGTGACCCCAATTCACTTGGAGCCCCCTCCGAAGGAGGAAGGAGCAGCTCCTGAACAGACGTGATCTCCAGGTGTGACATGACAGCCGCTGTGCAGCCACGACAACCAGTAACCCAGCCTGGCAACCAGCGCAGAGTCCGCTCAGAGCACGGGGCAAAAGGGAATGAAAACCGTATCGATGGACTGCAACCTTTTTTATTTATTTACATTTTAGATGTCAGTCGATACAAACATTTTACAACAAGGGGTTTTCTTAAAACTTTTTATTTCTTAATGGCTGATGTGTTTTTGTTGTTGTTGTTGTTGTTGTTGTTAAAAGTATATACTGGCGTACGTCTCCCTGTGGAATCAAAGGATAACTAGAAGGCTTAAAAGCATATAACAGAACTCAATTTTCTGGTGGCCCTTTCTGGAGAGATGGATCCATTGGTATTCCAGTATCTTAACCATGGCAGATGTGAATTCTACTGCTCCTTAACTTTATTAATCCGGCTCGTGTATTTCACCCAGGAGTGGTTTATTGACCAATTAACGTTACAGCATATACTAAATAAATGCAGGGAAATGAGGTCTGCGAGCACGCACATGTATACATTCAAGGGAGCCTGGGCACTGTTAAGCCATGCAAATAGAAGCCATTGTGGGGCTGTTATTTAAAGCTTCACTCTAGACTGTTCGCTCTGTATTGTTCAGTGTGCTTCAGTTAGGGGTGGGGGTGCGCAGAAACCCCTACTCCACTTGGCTTTTCTACATTGCTTTTCTGAAGTGTTCGACAGCAGTGTTAATGTGTTGATTTCAAAACTAGAAAAGCGCTCCTTCTTTCAAGACTTCAGTGGCGTACCAATCTGTGCCAGTTAACCTGCACACTGAGTGTTTTAAAAGCCTCTTGGAAGAATATTGAAGAGCGCTGACATTTGCACTGCCTGACTGGCATACTGAGGGCATAAACTCCCAATGAAAAGTGTGTTTACGGCCTTGGCATGACTGGTAGAGGCATGAATGAAAATCCGCTACTGATCTGACACCTAGCAGACTCTCCTCCAGGTGATGTGCTGTCGTATTTGAGTCGCATTAGTTGTTCTGCAATGGTGTGTTTTATTTTTTTAATTATTTTTTTAAATATAAACCCAGACTAGCTCATTAGCTACAGAATATTGTTTTCGTTTAGTTTTGTTGTATATAAACTGTAGGTTATTTAACTCAACTGCCACCCTGTCACCTATGAGGGACAGTTTCAGTGTGGCTTTATTAACTTCATAAAGGAGCAAAGCACAGGATCAGTGATAAACAGCCTGAATTGCCTGGTTTTATGATCTGATGTGTGTAATATATATTGTAAATTTGATTTTTTTTTTTTTTTTTTCTTAATAACTTGTATTCATGGCACATCATTTAATTTTGTGGAAATTGTTTCTTTTTTGTTAATGTTAAAGTTTTGGTAGTAGCTTGAATCCAGTAGTTTTATGTTTTACATTATTGCCTCAAACTAATCATGGTCCACTGCATTTCATATTAACTGTTCAATTTATTTATCCAGAAGTATTTCCTGTTACTTTTTCTACTGTGAAGAAGACAATTTAACTGTTGGATATTGATGCATTCAATGGAGAAGGAAATAAGATTTCTAAGGACTTTTTGGCATCAGAAACATTGTGCATAAATATAATTTTCACATCAAACCTAAAGCTTACAAAGAAACAAGCTTCAGTAGTAATAGCTTGCTTTTCATAAGTACATCTTGTATATAGTCTCTTAATCTGGGTTATTTAGATGGATGGGTAGTATATTCTCATACCCAAAGTAAACTGTATCTGAGGGTGAAATATATTGGGGAGTGTCTGCGCATGTTTTCGTTGCATGTTTTCGTTGTTCAAGTACAGGACTGTCACCTACCATTTTGCCTGTGCTTTCTGTTTCCATCACTGCAGTCTCAGAGCCATTTGCAATTGTACAGTTTTTATATGAATTACTGTTGTCTACTGCATCGAGTCAGCTTTTGTCGTCATAAATAAAAGTTGTTTTTTGTTTTTTTTATCAGCTTGTGTTTTTTGTTTGATTTTTGTATTGAGTGTAACGGTTCAGTAGGTAGTAAAATATTCTCCACTGTGCTGTTCAGCGGATCTGTTGCCACCGAAAAAGACCTTCAGGTGTGTAGAAAGAAAAGTAAGCCCAGTGCAGTAAACTTGTTATTGTTCAAGAATTCTGCAAATTGGCTTATTTTCTTTCAGCACTGATGTTATTTTCTTGAACTGCATCAATAGATGGTCAGTTTACACTAAGAAAAGACAAGAAATACACAAAAGGGTTTAAGTGAAAAATAACACACACATATATACACTGAGTGTGCAAACCAATAGGAACACCTGCTCTTTCCATGGAATAGATTAGGTAATTCCAGGTGAAAGCTATGATCCCTTATTGTTGTAACCTGTTAAATCCACTTCAATCAGTGTAGATGAAGGGGAGACAGGTTAAAGAAGGATTTTTAAGCCTTGACGCAATTGAGACATGGATTGTGTATGTGTGCCATTCAGAGGGTAAATGGGCAAGACAAAAGATTTAAGTGCCTTTGAACGGGGTATGGTAGTAGGTGCCAGGCGTGCAGGTTTGAGTGTGTCAAGAACCGCAACGCTGCTGAGTTTTTCATGCTCAACAGTTTCCCTTGTGTATCAAGGAAGGTCCACCACCCAAAGGACATCCAGCCAATGGCAGGCTAGTGGTCAAAAACGGTTCATTGATGAAAGAGGCCAAAGGAGGCTGACACGAATTATGCAGAGCAACAGACAGTCCAGTACAACATTGGTGCCGAAAGAGCCATAAAAGAATGCACAACTCGTCTTACCTTAACTCAAATGGGGTATGGCAGCCGACGACCTAACAGAGTTCCACTTCTTTCAGTAAAATACAAGAAATAGCTGTTGCAGTGGGCTAAGGAACGAAAACACTAAACACTGGAGGATTGGAAAAACATTTCCTGGTCAGCTGTTTCGCGCTGATGGGAGGACTAGGGTATGGAAAAAACCACGAATACATGCATCCATCATGCCACGTGTCAACATTGCAAGTTGGTGGTGGTGGTGTGATGGTGTGGGGTGTGTTTTCATGGCACACATTGGGCCCCTTGATAAAAGTGGAGCAACGTTTGAATGCCACAGGATATCTGAACATCATTGCCAATCAGGTGCATCCTTTCATGACAGCAGTGTATCCATCTGCTAATGGATTTTTTCAGCAGGATAATGCCCCATGCCACAAAGCTGGGATTTTCCGGGAATGGTTCAACGAACATGACAATACATTCAGCTTACTCCAGTGGCCTGCCCAGTCACCAGATCTCAATCCAATGGTGCATCTGTGGGATGAGATGGAACAAGCTATTCAGAATAGAGATCCACTACCAGCCAACTTGACACAACTGTGGGAAGAATTTGAGTCAACATGGGCCAAATTCTTCATTTTTCTTACATTCCCTTTTATTGCAGGCTGTTTAGAACAGGAGATGCAATAGCCCGGTGCCGCCCTCCGGAGAGCAATCTCCATTGCAACATAGCAGCCTTCTGGGAGATTAAACCAGGACCCCCTTCTCATTGCATTTGTTTTGATCTGATCAACTGGGAAGGGAGTGAAGCTGTTGCAGTAGAGGCAGTACTGTTCCCTGTGCAGAGAAGTCACGAGTAAGTTTATCAAGATGCGATGCTATCTGATCGGGTTGCAGTTTTACAGGGCTTTCTTAAACATGTAGAGACCAAAGGATCAGTTTTCAGTTTTTTTCTGAATGTAGTTTGCCATTGCTTCTTTAAACATCCACTAGGCTGATTGAGCAACTTAATTATTAAAGAGCGTTTGAAATGGCTTATCGTCTTGGTTGTGATGGTGATCCCTATTTTAAAAAAAAGCTGAGGGCTTCTAGCTATGAACTTCCTCCCTACAGTTTCCCTCGGGGTTTTGATTAAAGCAGACTCCCATGGACTCCTTATCTGCGGGGTCGTTCCATTGGAAACAAAAAGCTTGACTTGGTTTCAGTTAAACAGGAGGGGGTGCTGGCAACAACACCAAGCAACCGATGAATTCAATATGAATGTGTACCTTTAGTGAATATTTGTGTTATCTGTTGTGATAGCGTACATACGCTTTATCACAGTATTTGCATTTCATAGTTAGCACTGTTAGTCACTGAACCTTTTAAGCTTTTGCATATATATTTGCCTTTCTCAAGCTGTGTGGAACTTGATCATGTAAATATTTTTTCCCCTTTAGAAATGCATTTGTAATCATTGAAAAGGAATTAACTTCAGGGATTGGTAAATCTATCCAGTTTCTGTTTCTGGGCATGGTAAAAAGTAAAAAGATTGCAGAATGGAAACAAAAGGTGGCTACTTCATTTGATTAAACCAAAGAGACCAAACTCAAGCTCTTTATTGAAATAAAAAAAACAACATCAACAAAAACATTGAGAAATGTTCTGAGGCTTGATTAGAGGCTAGTTCAAAGGAGTATTGAATTGCGTTAAAAACAACATCAGCAAAAATATTGAGACAAGTTCTGAGGCTTGACTAGAGGTTTGTTCAAAGGGGGTTATTGAATTGCACTAAACTATTTCAAAACAGCCACTCTACACAGGAGGATTCAGCCCATTGAATTGTGTACTATATTGCTTCCTACACATTATATTTGTTAATGTTTTAAATAATATGCATGCTTTAAAATTTAATGTAGCGAACTAGTTGCCATTACTCGTAATAGCTATCCACATAACTACTGCAGCTGGTGAAGTTCAAAGTTCTCAATAAGAAAAGCAATTAGACAGGGATTAGTGAAGGCTGTGTGTCTCACGCCATCATGAGCTCACCACACAGGGAGGTATGAAAATCTATACAAATCCCTGTGGTTTAAACACCAAGGAACCAAGCCACCTCCTGTGTGGCTATCCTATGCAAATAACCCCCTGAGTGGAATTGCATGTCAGAATCCTGTAAAAACAAACTGCCCAGAATACTGATTCCTGCTAAGTCAATGAAAGCGGTATTGCTTTACTCTTGCGAGGGACCAGGGAGATTTCATCACAACCTTATTTTTAAAGTTATTTTCAATCGTATGCTTTTCTCCAGTGATTGTACTGGAACATTAGATGCATCTATTCAAATGAAGAAGCTATTAGGTTTATTTTCTCTTCATGTGATTGAAAGGTATTGGGTTGTATTGGTTAAGTGTTACCATACACTAGGATAGTTTGGGACGGTTCAGGCTTTTCAACTCACATCACAATGCATTCTGGTAAGTTTAG
The DNA here is from genome assembly GCF_017654505.1 of Polyodon spathula. Taxonomy (NCBI): domain Eukaryota; kingdom Metazoa; phylum Chordata; class Actinopteri; order Acipenseriformes; family Polyodontidae; genus Polyodon; species Polyodon spathula. The sequence goes on along the minus strand of NC_054547.1, from coordinate 1,990,819 downwards.
TTCTACTATGAAAGGTATCTGAGACAAGTAAAACGTCCCAGAATGTATTGAAAAGCGAATTCAAAAGCCTGAATGTTCCTAGTGTACATGGAGTCCTAACTCATGGTAGCCTTATATTGGGTTGTATTGAGTTTTGGTGCCCCCATGTTCATAGAGAACTCAACAGATAATTACTTTTCATCTTCATACTATCTGTAGCAAATGGCTGGTGCATGTCTGCAGAGGTGGGATAAATAATAAGAAGGATATTAGTATTGAAAAGTCATATAAATGTGAATGTTCAATATATCCCACATTTACCACAATTGGTCATTTCCTTTCAATTACAAGAAGAAAGAAAATGGAAAATGATTTAGCCAGCATTCTATTCTTCTGATCATATGTACTCTGAGGCTATATGCATTCCAGATTGCTCGAGAATATATGGCATGTATGTATCCATTTTTGTGACAAATGGGCAATTTAAAAGCAGTTAAAGGGCTTTTCCTCCTCATTCAAATGTCAAGTTCAGTGTTATATTACTGCAGACAGCCAGCTCACATCCACACAGACTAATAGGTAGAATAATTTTATCTAACAAACAAAGTAGAATTCTATCTTACAAGCCACGATAATCATGTTGAGAGCTCACTAGTTCTGTTCCAAATGGCCTCTGATTGAGTAAGGATTGTTCTTAAATGGCAAACAACATGCATGCCATTTCTCTTGATGACATGTCCCTCCTCACAGGAGACTAATATTACTGCAACAGTCTTCTAGTCAAAGACCATTTAATCTTCCAGCAAGCTGTGATGTGTGTATTATATATATATATATATATATATATATATATATATATATATATATATATATATATATATATATATATAATAGCAGGAAACTTACATCTGTATTTACAGGTTCACTGAAATCGGCCCAGAACAGAAACCTTCTAAGGAATAACAGCCTTGTTATAGATACAGTAGCTGGATGAGTATCAAAATAAGGATTTTGTCACATTATTATAAGGGACATTTTAACAAAGATCTGAAGCCAGGCTTTCCTGTAAAAATCATTTTAAACATATTGTGCTGTACTCATGCCCAGAGGCAGCTATAGGCTTCCTGTACTAGAACATGTGGTTTATACTTACTGTAAAGGACTCCCATGCCTTACAAATGACTTGTTATACCTCCAGATCACATCTCGGTAATCGCAATCGTTGATAAAGTAATTTTCATCATGAGTCAAAGGATTCATTGTTCATTTTCCAATTCTTCAGTTTTAAGGAAGTTGGCAGGGTATTTTGAAATCCATTTGTGAAATGTGTTTGTAAAACAGTACAAAGGATTCGGTAAGTTCCTCAAGTTGGGTTCTTTCTTTGTGACTAAATTATTGTAACAAACAGCCCCCATAGCCAAGCCTGGGAATTCAAAATACCACTGGGAAGATCATGCTGTACATCAACAAGAATAACACAGAATAAGAAAGTACAATGCAATGCTTAATTACAATCTGATTAAGTGGTTCCACAGAGATATGCAAACATGTAAGTGTGACATAAAGACAGATGGATGTACAGGCAGACAGGCACCTCTATATATCCCCCAAATCGAATACTCTCAATAACTTAGTTATGCTTAATAAAGTGAATGCCAAGTTTCATGTCAATTGGAAAAGTATTTCTCCAGATAACTGGATTTCATCCTTAGTGATAATAAACTTGCTATAGAGCACTTAATGCACAAAGACAGAGAGGAGGGCTCATGCAGCTGTTGGTTTTTTAAAAACACACAGGAGTGATCAGCTGCTCCTTGGACAGGGATCTCACTTTACTAGGATATAACCCACTTCATACTGCATGCACCAACCAACCCCCGCTAAGCCCACTGTGGGGTGTGATTCCTTCTCAGTGTGATTATGTTGTAATGGATTTCTAATTGATAGGCTAAGGTGAGGGCTGGGCTTTCTAACATCATAGTAATTCAAAGAAAACAGTCCTCTTCTGTTTGCTAGTAAAATAAAGGCTTTCATGTCCTTGGTCTCTTCTGGCTTCCTGCTTTGCATTTTCCAGAAGCTAATATGAGCTTTCATCCAGCTGGTATCAGCAAAAAGATGTAGGGTTAAAACAAAACAAAAATCCAATTCAAATAGTTTTTTGTTCAGCCTTTTGACTAAGGGTTGTATGTCATTTGTTTGTCTGGGGGAGTGAGTATGTGTGTGTGTGTGTGTGTGTGTGTGTGTGTGTGTGTGTGTGTGTGTGTGTGTGTGTTACGGGCACCCTGCAGTATCTTGCTGATATATATTTTTAACTACATTTCTCCACTTTCATTCAGAAGCATTCCCCAGGAAAGAGAACATTTTGATCACAAGAGCTTTGGTTTGTCCATTATTAATGCTCCGTCCTTCAACATAGTGATATGTTGTGGGGACAGTAAATAAGCATGGTGGCATGTGGGACCCTGATCTGGATACACTGCACCACAGCATGATGTTCATAATGAAGTGCTCTTTCTCCTGACGAACACTCCCAGATAAAAGGGTCCTTTTCTCAGAACAACAGCCAACTGCTGTTCGAGTTTAGTGAAAGCTATCAGATATCAAACCATAGCACATGCCTGTTGACCTATTCCTGACCTATTCCTGCTTCAAAGTATTAAAATACCTCCTCGTACTCTTCAGGGCAGAGTTCTCTTAACCTTACAGAGGGGCGTTTCTTTAAGTGCTGTATCTGCTCCCACAGTGACAGAGTGCTTCATAAACAACACAATATAAGTAAACAATTATTGCAGAACATGGTGTTGTTATTTATCTGCATTATGAGCACTTTGTCATGATGTGTGTAAATGAGAATGGCATCCACACGCGCATCAATAGCCCGAAACAAAGCAAAATAACACATGCTTTCCTTACGGTCTGTGGCTTGTCTAGTGTACACTCTGATTGTTAAGGCTAATGGTGTACACATTGACCTAGTTTAAAGTCTATCTGGACTGAACAAAAGTGGTAACAATTTATTTTAAGATACATTAATAACAATATACGTTAATTACTGATGTCATGAATCTTGTTTCTAATGAGCTGATTTCATATGAACTATCCATTAACTAATCAATGATCCATGTAGCTCTTGTTAGTATCAGACCCTCATTATGTATTGCTGTCATACTTACATAAGGTCACTTGTGAGGGTTAGGGACTCATTTGAATGGGACCTAGTGATACACCATAAAGAGCTGGCCTCTAAGCTTAACACATCTTTTTTTTTGGTCTTGGAAAATCGAAAATCTAACCTGATATTTTCAGACTGAACATACTGTGTCACTTTCTATTGACAGACAATTCTATGACTAGTCCAATATTCAGAGAGGTGTCAGAGGAGCTTGCTTCAAGTTACAATTTCTCTGTGAACTGTCCCCGAACCTTTTTATGGCATTTAGGTTAGGGGACAGTTCACAGAGAAATTGCAACTGAAGCAAGCTCCTCTGACACCTCTCTGAATATTGGACTAGTTTAATAAGAAGGTGTGCCACAAATAATAATAATAATAATAATAATAATAATAATAATAATAATAATAATAATAATAATAATAATCTCTGTTGATGCATTTCATCCAGGTTAATAAATGCGTACAAAACAAAGAAAGAGTACTGATCTGATAACACAGGTGTTGTAGCCAGTATTTGGAGCAGTCTTATCACACTGCAAATAGCCACCTTATCGCAATGCAAATACTGTATTTATATCAGGGATACAGACCAGTGTCCATTGTCACTGTTGTTTGTTTTTTTCACTTGGTGATTTCACTGAAAACATTGTGAAAATCCTGTATACCCAGCTGTGCTTTTTCAGCCTGTGATTACAGTATGATGCATCCATGATGCCTGTTTGAAGAAGCTTGTATCCAGTGGGTATTTTTTAAATGCGAGAAGCGAGAGAAAGGATTGAAGGGAATGTTTTAGGACTGGAGTTGTAAACACACCCCATAGATGAAACTAGTAAGTGCACATCAAAATGTAAAGGCAGGGTCCTACACAAAGGCTTCTATACCATGCCATTGCACAAACACTCACCAGATAGCTCATGTGTTGTCATGAATGCAGAGGGGCTGTACGCACATCTGGTGTGTCATTTTCATCCTGACCTTGTTTTTAAAGTCCTTCAGGGACTAGAGCCATCCTGTCTACTAACTCTGTATATTCCTATTAGTTCTTTGAAAAACCATTAGTTCTTCCAAAATATTGTCTTTTTCCTGTTTCCGCTGTCCTCGTTTAAGAAACTCTATTCCCTTTGACATTAGGCCGGCTGAAACATTGGATTTTAATTCTAAATTGAGTACTTGAATGTGCTTTTATGTAATTGGTTGCAGTTGGAGTGCATTGCACATCTGAGCTCGCTTGTTTTGAACTTTGTACAGAGCTCTGAGATGCCATGGTGCAAAGGCCACTATATAAAAATATATTTGTAATGTATTGTATTGTATAATCTCTATATTCATCAAGGGGTTTTGTGACATCATAAACCACAAGAGAGAAGCTTGATGTCACTGCGGATGACAAAGGTTACACGGAACACCATGATGTTGTTTAGGGCAAACTGTCTCGGACTTGACTGGACAATGAAATTACTTAGGGAGCAATCCACCAGTGGATTATTGACCCAGGACACCTGGAGAAATAGAATATCAATAGGTCTATACTAGAGGCAGCAACTCAAAGAAGCAAACCACTTATGAAAGTCAATGGCAGGGAATCTGAACCACTCCACTGACTGCATTTTAATTAAGTGTGATTTCTTATGTTAAATGTTATGATTATTAATAACAATTTTACATGGCCCCTAAGGAGAACAAGTTCCATATTACAGTGTTATCAATGCAAATGGTCTGATGTAATAAAAAATTAAACAGTCACTTTTATCTTCCTTCATTCAAAATACCAAATCTTTTTTAAACATTACATTACTGAGTTGAATTGACCACAAACATTTACTGTATACAGTATTTAATGTATTTTTTAAATTACATTATCAAAGTCAAAAAGTGTTTCGAGACAGTATTTTGGAAAACCTGTACTACTCTGTTATAGCCTTGAATGTTTAAGGCACTATGGGAAGGAAATGTCAGGAGAAGCCGTTATAAAGCTGAGTGCTTCATTATGTTGATAACAATGAGCCTTTGCATGAGGTTCATACATTTTAGGCTGGCATTATAAAGATCTGCCACTGCTTGGATCATTAAAATAGACCTCACTTTCTTTTCAAGTTACACTAATGCACCACACACCTGTGGGATTTAAAAAATGAATAAATAAAACACAAGCTGTAACAGCTAACATTCATGGTATGACACTTCAAGTGTAAATGTGCGCAAGCAAGGGTTTGAATTGAAGAAGAACTGCAAAGATTTCAAGGTACACAACACTCAGCCACAGCTTCCTTGTGTCAGCTGCTCAAATCAAAATTGTTTTCATGTCACAGCATGAACTCTGCACAAGGGTAGAACTCCTGAAAAATATAAATCCGCTCCAACAAGCTGCTTGAAAAGTTACCAGTAAAGTTTGATGAAACTGTGATTCATTACTTTTTGTTCTCCCCAAAAAAAGCATTCTGATTAAATATGTTACAGAAATTTCTACAAAAATATTTGCAGCTCTCCTATTGCAGATCACTGATTGTCTTCTAATTGGCTCCATTCTTGTCGATATGACAGTACAGGACCATGGACACTACCATAGCAGCAATCTGTAAAATAAATACATACATAGATAAGATGATTGAGGTGCTGCATACTCCCAGCTGCTGACCAGCAAAACCCAGCCTTCCTCAGCTTTATATATATTTCAATGGATGTTGGGAGTTTCATTTCAATATCATCCACAGCAGCTTTTAGGTGCTTGAACCTAGAATTTGAAGCATCACGCCTCATTAAGTCTTATAATGTATTTATACAGACAAGTCCTGAAGAAAAAAAAAACAGTTTGATTTATAAATTACAGATCCATTGAATTTGCACAGCAGTGTTTTAAAAAGCATTGGGCTATCTCCCTTTACACTCTGTATCACACTTGAACCATTCTGTTTAAAACACTCTTACCTCGAGAGCACAGATTCCGGCTGCAATCCCCCCGACAATGTTTGCATTCTGTTTCAGGGTCAGCAGCAGTTTATTAAAGCAGCCCTGAAGGTTGAATGAGGAAATAAACAAGATTGAGACATGCATGAGGAAAAGCACGGTCCCCTTTGCATCTCAGACCCCCAGTGGAATTCCATCAGCTAAACTTCAATGGAATAATAAAATGCACTTTAAGGGAATAGTGAAACGCACTTTAATGGAATAGTGAAACACATTTTAATGGAGTAGTGAAATGCACTTTAATGGAGTAGTGAAACACTTTAATGGAATAGTGAAACACATTTTAATGGAGTAGTGAAACGCATTTTAATGGAATAGTGAAACACACTTAGTGGAATAGTGAAACACACTTTAATGGAGTAGTGAAACACACTTTAATGGAGTAGTGAAACACACTTTAATGTAATAGTGAAACACACTTTAATGGAGTAGTGAAATGCACTTTAATGGAATAGTGAAACACTTTAATGGAATAGTGAAACACACTTTAATGGAATAGTGAAACACATTTTAATGGAGTAGTGAAATGCACTTTAATGGAATAGTGAAACACTTTAATGGAATAGTGAAACACATTTTAATGGAGTAGTGAAACGCATTTTAATGGAATAGTGAAACGCACTTAGTGGAATAGTGAAACACACTTTAATGGAGTAGTGAAACACACTTTAATGGAGTAGTGAAACACACTTTAATGTAATAGTGAAACACACTTTAATGGAGTAGTGAAATGCACTTTAATGGAGTAGTGATACACACTTTAATGGAATAGTGAAATGTACTTTAATGTAATAGTGAAATGCACTTTAATAGAATAATGAAACGTGCTTTCCCTTCCAACGCTTTTCTTACCTCGATAGCGCTGCTCTCAGCAGCCTTGGGACTACACGTCGTGGTGTTGCTCCAACAGCAGAATGGTGGGTAGGAATGATGGGAACTGTAGTAACTTGAGTCACTGAAGTCGGTGTAGTTGGTGAAGCCACAGCACTTTAACTATTAACAACAAAAGGCAGTACAGTAGTTTAGGGAAATACATTTGAGAAATTATTTTTTTTTATCAAAAATACTTTATAAGTATAAAAGAAAATAGCGTTAACAGAATCATATAAACACTAGATACAAGCAAGCAAAGACATGCAAGTCACAACATGCCCTAATGTATACGTTTGTATCATAACAGACGTCTATGCAGTCAAATCAAAGAATTGACTGACGATTCAAACTAAAACATTACATTAAATACTATGAATATATTAGCATTTCCACCCCATTTCTTATACTCTCTTCCAATCTTAATCTTAACCTAATCTGTTAAAACTTGTTTCAAACTAGTCCTTTGTTTGTGGTGTTGTGTTTTCACACTGTGTCTCCACTCCTCCACACATCTTAATTAGACACCTGCTAACTTTGACTCTCTGCACAGATGCCAAGATATGAGAGACTGCCAATGTCTTGCTTAGCTAGTTACATGCTTTAAGCTGTATCAAAATATGAAAATAAAACTTTAACATAGAAGTAAAGAAGCTTATAATCAAATACATAATTAATACTTTATGCAGAATGTCATCTCCTACAGTATTTAAAAGTCCTAAAGATATAACACCAACGCACCACCACACACACATGTGCACACAGGCTCACAATGACAATAGTTGCAGCTTTGTAGTCATAATAATGTGGAGAATATGCACAGTATTGACTCTTACAAAGGCCAAAAGGACGGGAAATAGATTTTAAAAGCTGACCCTGCAAAAATGTGTTTGTACAGTGCAAAGGGTAGCTTCAAATGCAGTTACACAAGCTCAAATCAAGATTTAGAGAAGAAAGCAAACATTACAAACCAATTCCAAAACCCAGGCTCACCTCTGTCATTGTTGTGTTCCATATCTGTGTTACATCTGACTGGGTCCCGTAGTCAGACTTTAATGTCGGTGTTGCCCACGCCTTCAGGATGCTTTCTGCCTGTGTATTAAGAACAAACAGGGCAGTCAGTGTGCTGACAGACACAGTCTTTGAAGTCACAGCAAACGTAGAGTTGTAAGAATTACTATTCTGCAGAGTCTGAGTAAAGCAGCAATCAGCACAAACCCAAGCCGCTGTTTCTTCACTTGCTTTACTTGGAATGATAAATTAGTGTGAGCAACACCATTGACCAACAAATAATCAAATGATCGTTTCGTGCAGTGCTACTGGCTATTAAGTAGTCAGACACTGCAAATATCAACAACAACACTCTCTATATAGACAAAAGTATAACAAAGGAAAGACTATGCAACCTCTCAAACCTTCCCAAATCCACAACTACAAATACAGTCTTTTCATCCAGTATTTTTTTATGGTTTCTGAACAAGTCTAAACATTGAATAGCTTTAAATGCAGTTGCAGTACATGAACTCAAAGCAAGCTCAAAGAAAGATTTAGAGACAGCAAAACCTAGAGAAACAGCAAACATTACAAACAATACGAAAAAGGAGCTCAAATGTAAAGCCACAACATTACATGTTTTTTTACCACTCCTGGATATGATTTTGAATCAGTCTTCCAGCTTAATACTCAAACTTAATAGAAAAAAATAAAAGTAATCCTCAATTTGTTTTTAACACACTAGAGCTCAACTCACAAACCAGCAGAAAGAGCCTTCTATGAAAATCTTATTAACAGCAAACAGCAATGACTTTATGAACCACTGCAATAATAAAATAAGAATATCAAACTCTGCGGCCAAATCCGATGACTCAAATTCAAATACTGACAGGCCTACTTCCTTGAGTCTTGCGACACCAAAACATATTTTTGATTATTTTTTTTTATGAGCCAACTAGATTTAATTAATTCAGGCAAAACCTACTTATTCATTAGACCCCATTCCTACTAAGCTATTGGAAGAAATATTATCTAGGATTGATTTTACTATTCTAAATATCATTAATAACTCCCTTTACTCTGGCATCATTCCTGACTCATTTAAGGTTGTCATGGTAAAACCACTGCTTATAAAACCTACTTTGGATCCAGGAGTTTTTAATAATTGTAAGCCTATTTCTAATCTCCCCTTTTTATCAAAAGTATCAGAAAGAGTGGTGGCAACTCAACTAAACTCATTTCTTGCATCGCATAACATGAGAAATTTCAGCCTGTTCACAGTACTGAAATGGCCCTTATTAAAGTGATAAACAATGTGCTATTATCTTCTGATTCAGGCCTTGCCTCTGTTCTCATCCTTCTAGATCTAAGTGTAGAATTCGACACCATCAACCATCTGATTTTAATTGACTGCCTCGAGAATCTTGTAGGACTGTCAGGTTGCTCCCTATCTTGGTTTAAATCCTGTCTTTGAAATAGGTTGCAATATGTTCAAATTGAGGAGCACCCCTCCTTCTTATCTAGAGTTACGTGTGGTGTCCTGCAGGGCTCTGTTCTTGGACCAATCTTGTTTTCCTGTATATGCTCCCCCTGGGTGATGATGTCTGTAGAAACGATAAACTTTCACTGTTGTGCTGATGACACACAATTGTGATTCCACATCTGCAAATACATTAACTACCTGTCACTGATATTAGAGGTCAACACATCTTCCATTGTTAAATTCTGATAAAACAGAGGTCATAATTTTGAGGTCAAGAAATCAATGAGAGGGTAAATCTGTACAGTAGACAGCTACCCCATTGAGTCAAAGACAGAAATTAGAAATGTGGGTTTTTTGACCATGATCTTTCATTTCAATCCCACATTAGGAACATCACTAAAATGTCTTTTTTTTCCACCTCAGAAATATTGCTAAATGAAGACGCTTTCTCTCAGCACAGGATGCTGAGAAACTGATACACACCTTTGTAATTTCTATTAGATTACTGTGATGGTCTATTTTCTGGTTTTCCAAATTGTGTTTTTATCCAGAATTCAGCTTGTGCAAAACGCTACTGCCAGGATCCTAACAAAATCAAGAAAGTTTGACCATATTACGCGGGTATTGGCATCCCTACATTGGCTCCCAGTACAATACTGGATTGATTTTAAAATCCTGCTCTTAACCTATAAAGCCTGTAATGGGTTAGCTCCATCCTACCTGAGTGACATATTTGTCCCATGTGTTCCAGGTCGCTCCAATCCCAAACATTTTAAAAGGAACACACCTAGTAGAGCATTCGGTTACAGGGCCCCTAAACTGTGGAACGAATTGCCAGCCTTTGTAAGGGAGGCACCAGCTGTGGCATTTGTATAGTTTATCATATACATGACTACTATTGTTGCCTTTTTACTGTATGTTTTATTGTTTTTATTATTTTATCGCACTTATGTATTTTTTTGTACTTAATTTGTCGGACTGCTTCTAATGCTTACTGCTTTGTACTTTTTCTTATTTTGCCCATGTGAAGTGCTCTGTGGAAAATTGTTGCAAAGGGCGCTACATTAAATAATGATTTGATTGGTTTGATTGAGCGTGTGGGGCAGCAACTCAGATATCTAATGACCTGTTTAAAAATGATTACCAGAGCCTAGGTCTCCATGATTACTTTGAAGGAAATGAGTGTCAGGGTGAATGGTTTTATGCAAAAGGAGACTGGATTGAGAAAGGGATTTATCTTCAGTACAATGGGGCTAGCAGATCATGGCACAAGGGCATTGCCCTGGGGTCTGCCTGCTACGATAATCACAGCCATACATGTTTACTGTTCCCCGTCTTTCAATTAAACATCTTGGAGTTCCACGGAACCGTCACCTGGAACAGGCCCCAGTATGAGCAAGATCCCAGCCTCTCTATTTTACATTTGGGCTGCAGAACTGATCCAGAGATTAGGGGAGATCATTCCAAGGTTTGGATTAGTTGTAAATCCCTCTGTCACCAAGAAAACGGACCTGGTTGGTACTCATCAGAAACCATCAACCCAACCCAGTCTGGAGGGTAGAGACTGAAGTACAGGAGAACACTCCGTTATTCCTTTATTTGAGAATCTCAAGTAAAAATCAGTTCAAATCATTAACAGTATCAATACGTCAGGCTATAAGCATGACACTAAAGGTTTTCACGATTATTAACAAATAATTATTGTGATAACATTTTAATTACAGAAGTTATTAAGTACTTATAATCCCTTTATGTTCTCATAACACTGTAATGGCATTGCCTGTTAAATAATACAGTGCTTGCCAAACATTCCAACTGTATAACACCCTTTATTACACATGTACATATCTTTATTACACGTGTACATATCATTTTTTGATTGTTTCTAACAGTGCTATAAATTAAAGCATTCCCAACAATTTGCCCAGCAGCTAATGTTGAAAATCTTAATCAGCCTCTGTTTTGGGGAACGCCCTCGCCATGCAGTGTTTTTATCCACAACACACACGAATGTTTTCAGTACTAATGTTATTGGCTTGGTTAAATTGAATACTCGTAGGGTGTGTCTTTCTGTGTGTATAAACATATAAACACCGCACGACAGTGGTGTGCAAAAATGTTATTAACCATCATCAAAAAATCTCCATCCACCCCCAAAACAAAGTCCTGGCAACGTCATTGCTGCATGATACACAGCGCAAAGAGTTTCCTACAAAATAACATCCACTATTAAACAGCCCTGGCTTGTCATTACAAACCCATTGCGTCTCACAGATTAGCATTTCTGGAGACGGAATTAATTGAGGACAGGTTTAATATTCTTTATTCGAATGTTTGTACCCTACATACTTCACCAGAGAACTGGTAATTATTATACATTTCAGGAAACCGGGAAACATTTATATGTAAATAGGCTGCTTTGCATATAAAATGCTGCTACCTCACTATTCAAATTTAATAAATTGATCAAAGTGAGAGCTGATGAAAGTAGCCAGAAGCAATTTGGGAGTCATTGTGTCTGCGGCTGTACTGAAAAGGCATAAACTGAGATCATTTAATACAACCAGGAGCTGGAGAGAATTCCAAATGAGCCAGATAAAATAAGGAAAATAAAGGAAGATGACTTACAAACGAAGAGTAGACCAGGGCCACGACAGCAGCAGCCAACTCTGCGATGAAAATAACCATGACAATGGCAAAGAACTGGAAGAGAAACACACAGATACAGAAATGAGACTTTCACACAGTGAACTGGATAATTTTGTTATCTTTCTCTTTGCAGGGGTTACTCAAAATGACCCAACTCCGTACACACCTTCAATTAGAATTTCATGACGTAGTTACCAGAG
>NC_054547.1:1803509-1973509 GCF_017654505.1 Polyodon spathula | reverse complement strand
AAGCATTACATTTTCTAAAGGCTTCAAGCAGTCACATTCCACATAATCGCTGTTCGCTGGAACTAATTGCGAAGAGAGTGCTCCGGCACAGTTAATAGATTGGGTGCCCTTAGCTGGAAACTCTTTTTAAAGACTTTCACATTGCCACCTCAGGAAATGTTAAGTAATGTATTGGCATGGGAGCCTTGAAATGAATGTTGTGTTTCATGCAGATGGGCAGGTTAAGTGTGTAGACCTTTGATCGATGCATGACAGAAACATTTATTTCTGCCTTTGCGTTCAATGCGTCTCTATAGAGAAGTCGACGCGTCTCGTTTAAGTACATTGTACATTGTAACTATGCATAGTAACATTGTAATCATGCATAAGTACACATGCATTTGCTAAGTAACTACTATGTAAATGATTAGAGACACAATGTAAAATGTTACCGCAAATATTGTAGCGATCTCGGTTCCAGCAGTCAGGCGCTTCACACAGGGCGAGGCAATCCACACACACAGACGGAGGTTGGGCGATAACTTGGGACCTCTCGTACTAAAGTATAGCACCGATACACTGTAAAAAAGAGCCAGCTCCTTTGCAATGAGCGGATATCGGGTTTATGTCTCTGTATGTCCTGCTACTGCCTTTCCCCATGCACACTACAATATAAACACTGGTAAGATACCCGTTAAAAACATATTTAATTGCTCTACAGTGACATTTCTAATATATATATATATATATATATATATATATATACTACACAAATTTTAGCAGAATGTAAACCCATTGACTCCATGGTGTTTTTCCTACAAAGCGGGGGGGGGGGGCTTTTTATTTTCTTCCATTGTTTTTTAAGAAGATTCAGAGGCTAATTACACTGAATGCAATGTTTACTCAGAGGAATGATGAATGAATTGGATGCATCGATGTACCGCGTCCTATGTCGTATATGGTTATTTTCTAAGTAAAGGACTATCACTCCGGGAATGAGGAGCTCTGAGCCCAGGCTGACGCAGTTAATCGTCATCTAGGGAGCTCTGAAGTGCTTCTGAATGGATTACTGCCTGAGGAATGTGGGCCTTGCAGAATGAGCCAGAGTGCCTTCCATTGCATTGAAAAGAACATGCAGTTCGATGACACAAAAGCTTTACTCTAAAAACAAGAACAGCGTGTCTTTAAAAAAAAATACAAACGCTGCCATGAAATGCACATTAATGCCTTCATCCCGTGAAAGTGGAATTCAATGCAGCCATTCATAATGAATACAATAAATACAAATGAACACGCACCTAGAATATTGGAAGTTCTGGGGTCCCCAGTTTTCTTTAGAAACTATTGCATTTATTTATTTATTTATTAAGTGTAGTGGATATTTACCAATTCACCACTCATGGTTTCTAAGACATCCCAACTAGAACATTCAGAGGTCTTGTTCAATGGCAGTGGAAAAGCTCTCCTGAAATCCGAGGAGGCTGGAAACGCAGCCCACGTCTTCTCCTGCCCTGTTTATCCTGGAGACTCTGCTGACTGGCCAGTTTTTTTTTTTTTTTTTTTTTTTTTTTTTTTTTTTTTTTTTTTTGTTGTTTGGTTTTCTTTTTTTTCAAACAGTGTTTTCACCGCCACCTTTCTAAACTTCATGAGACAGCTTCCCATAAGTTATGAACTATTGTGTAGCACGTGTAAGAAAGAATGAGAAAAAGTGTCAGTAAGTGAGATTAGAGCTTGGCTGCTCTTCACTTGCTTATTAACGAAGATGGAATAAAAATATTTCAGGGTATTTAAGAAACCATTCCCAGCGGGGCAATTGTGGTTCTGAATGACGTATTCATTAAAATAATGTGCTTTCAGTCAAACAGTACTGAGTGGTTGCTGAGTTGCTCCCCTGGCAGGCATGACCTTAGCGTCAGCGTGAGTCGCACACAGGCAGCCAGGTTGCAGGAGAGGCAATAGAGAGTATAGCATTGGCTCTCTGGCACTTCCAAGGGGTTCGTGATGCACAAGAGAACTGATTTTTATTTATTTATTTATTTATTTATAACACTGCTGGCCACGACTTCCAGGGGCCGCTAGCACGCTGGCATCTTCTTTAGAGCTCCAGAGGTGCACTGGCTTTGAACTGAATCAGACCATAATCAAGCATGACTGATGATAAACTAATGATACCGTTTATGAAACACATCTTCCCATCACAAAGCAAACTTTGCGTTATTCCCTGAAGCAAAAGATCATCAGAATTGATCTGACCCTAACAGTTCTTGTTTGGACCACCACTAGATGTCAGTGTTTCACATGTTAACCATTTAAAAAAAAAACGCACTTGGCGGATGATTGATTTTACTACAGCAGTACAATGTTCAAAATGTTGACTAGATGACTAGATAGATCAATACAGCGTTAAAACATTTCTTAAATCAATCCAAAGAGGCACTTCTCCACATATATATTTGTCAGGAAAGTCAATTAGATTGGGCACTGCCATGTGATCAGTACAGAAGACCCCTCAAGGCTGATTACGGGGAAGTGAGGCACGACAGCATATTCGTGTTGCAGAGTTCTGTGAGTGGAACAGGCAGTGTAGCGTGATGCAGTGCCGTTACGAATTCTGTCAGTGAGATGAGTTTAGCTGGTCTATAAACTCAACTGCATATAAGTCTGGCTGTTTTGCAGATTGTTTAAGAAACTCCATAACGTCGTGCATGGTATCATGAGACATATATTTCTTCAAGCTAGAGTTTTTAAGCATGCAGAGGGGTTTTTAAGGCTTAGCTATATATATATATATATATATATATATATATATATATATATATATATATATATATATATATATATATATAATATATATATATATATATATATATACGTACCGTACTTGACCGGTCAACCAGAAGACGAAGTGAACTTTCGATAAGACAGAATTTGATGCGACATTTCAGGACGAGTCAATTAATGTGCGAGCTAAGAACTGTAGTGTCACGGCAGGACAAGCAGACGATTCAACTTGTCTTACAACCGCCGACGTTGGGTTTGAGTGACAACTCACCCAGAAATCCACAGGTCTGTACTGTACTGTACATCATTCAATACATCATATTGTACACATAAAGAACAACTAGACGTTCTATACTGTCTTGATGCTCTGCATCCACATCCAGAGTTCATAGCAGGTGCAGCTGAGGTGTGCTGACAGTACCACTTTAGCACTTTAGAACATAATGTCATCTCAGATGGCTGGTCCATGAGGAAAATCAAGCGTGGTGGTGCTGATGTCTCAATAGGGGGCACACTTTCTTCTGCAAGCTCAACCAGGACCCCAGCATGATGTTGGGGGGCTGCAACTGTACAGTGACGGCTCTACTTTAATGATGAAACGATGCAGCTAAGCAGTAGTTTTAAATCAGTTCAGAGGCTGCTCATGTGTCTAATTGCCTGCCACAGATATCTCAGCCAGTGTCTTCAAATCAGTAATTGCCAGGGTCTTCTAGTGCACAGAGGTGCGTTGATAGCAATACTAAGATACTGGATGATAATAAAATGAGCGCTTCTGGCTTATACAGTAACCTGCCAATGAATCGAGTGTATAGAAACAGCAAAGCAACCAATGAGCAGCTGTTACAGTGGAATGACCTGTTTTGCCTGTTTCGTATTCTGCTAGAATCAGCCTCTTTACAGCCTTCCAGCTTGAAGCCTTTTTGTGCACTAGATTCAGCACATGTGCTGGCAATGATATCATAACAGACAAGAACAGTCAAGGACAGCCTGTTTGGTTTAGTGTGACATGCGTTTGAGACTGCTGGCTTGCATCCAATGTTTAAAATGACATTCGCTCTGAATCTCAGTCATTGAGAAAAAACTAGATTTTGGAATTGTCTGTTTTGCTCCACATGCCCTGCAGCGCCTTCACGTGGGAGTATATTGTAACATCAGTTTCTTATTGCTGGAGTTAGACATGGCTTCCAGTGCACTCTTTCAATATACAAAGGGTTTCTCATTTGGGATTCATGTACCAATAGAAATCAGCTCTAAAAAAAGATAATAATCTTTAAATTTAAGAACAGTCTACTGTTTTATTGAATTAGGCTCTGTGTGAGTGCTTTTTTTTCCAGTTCAAAGCACATTTCGAATTCCAGGCTCAGTTTCTGTAAGTTTTCCAGGAAGCTAAGGGTTGGCTGAACTCTGAAAAGAACCTTCCCCACCTTGGCTAAAACTCTATATTCTGAAATATGCATTATTTAAAAAAAAATCCCCGGTATGCAGCTGTTTGAGACAGCTCTTCTATAGCTGGATAACACTGGCACCAGAATCACATTCCAGACTATTTTCATGCATCCCGTTTTATTAACTTATTTAACCAGACTAAAAAGCTGTGCTTGGCTGCAAGGGCAGGGCAAACAGGATTGAATTACAATGCAATCTCCATACAGACAGGGCTGAATTCCCTATGGCTGGTGCTAGCTATTGGTGTGGGCTAGAGCAAAGCAAGACTGCCGCAGACTGCAAAATCCAATGTGTAATTCCACTAGCAAATCCAATTACATATAAACAAATTAGCCCCGTAATGAATACAGTAATTGAAACCAGTTTTTACCAGACTGTCCATCAGTTTATCTAAGACAGTAGCTTTGACAAACGGGGCTACAATTCAAATTCGCTCCTCAAATTACCTTTTTGGAATCATTCTGAGTACTTCTTATTGCTATCACTAACATATTATGTTTTATATTATTTTTTATATTATTTTAAATATTATTTTTCTGTTACTTTTTAATGTAAGCTAATTCAGCCAAGGTGCCTTTATATTGGTAAGTGGCAGCACCATCTAGTGCACAGCAATATATTACAAGCAAAGTAAAATTAAACTTTCGTCAAAATGGCAGATCACTAGATGGCATTGGCATCTATCTATTATAGGTGTTGTATCCATGGTAGGCAAATACAATTGGAGACTTATAAAAATAATACAAAAACAGTCTTTCCCTGACCTTTTCCCTGATCATGGTAAATGACACACTGCTTTGCTGCACCGTGCTCTTTTTTAACAAGGTAAATGACATGCTGCTTTGCTGCAGCATGCTCTTTTTTATCGTGATAAGTGACACACTACTTGGCTGCACCATACTCTTTTTGATCATGGTAAATGACACGCTGCTTTGCTGCTTTGCTGCTTTGCATGCTTCCACCATACTCTACTTTCACTATACAGTGATTCCTTAAGTATTTGTACTGGGATGGAAAATTTGTATCTATCAATGAAGAGTTAATCCTGCTACGCTGATTCCCACAAGCGTTCCTATTTGATGGTTCAATTAACTTAAATAGTAGCTTAGATTTGTTTTAGATTGCTACAGATGTGAAAAAGCAGTGAATCGTCTTCATTCAAACCAGCGTATAAGTGCTTGCAGTGAATCAGCACTGAACCTTGGGGACGAGAAAGCTGAGAAGTACTGCTTTATAAACCATCCCTTTTAAAACAGCTTGAATGAACCATGTCATTAAGGGGGCTGTTGAAGGGTAGCATGACGGCCCACGCTGGCCACCGGCAGGAAACAGACCCAGACATAGAAAGCTGCAGTTTTAAAGCGCTTCTGCTTTGTCACTTTATTAAAATAAATAAATAAATAAAACTGGAACAAATAAATAGGGCATGAGGGCCAAAATTTAAACACAACAATACTAACCACAAACATTAATGTCAGGCTTGACGTTGACCTTCACTCACTCACACACACTCACGCATGCAAGCATGCACACACGCACACACACTCACGCATGCACACACACACACACTCACACATTCACACACTCACACACGCGCACACACACACACACACACGTGTGTGTACGCAGTACGTGCGTGGCGCACGCGTACGTGTGAGTGCACACAACACACACAGGCACGCACAAACAACGTCCATGCACGTTTGTGTTCACACTCACCACGCACGTGTGTACACACACACTCACTGCACACACACACTGTGTGTGTGTGAGTTGTGTGTGTGTGACACGTGCTGTGTGACACACTCACACACACACAAACTCATGCACGCACACACTCACACACACACGCAGACACACACACGCACACTCACACACACTCACGCACACACACACACACACACACACTCACGCACGCACACACACACACACGCACGCACGCACGCACGCACGCACGCACACACACACACACACACACACACACACGCTTGTATTTGTGGGGACTTCTCATTGACTCTCATTATATTTTTATTTACTATTTCTAACTCCAGCCAGACAAAACATCACACAGGCTGAAAGTTGACAACAAACTAAATTTTTTGGCACATTTTTTTTTAAGGCATATTTAGTTCTTAAAGACGTGTTTTACAAAGTGGGGAAGTCCCCACAGCGTCATTTTTTCAGGAGTTACTATCTTTGTGGGGACATTTTCTCAAATGTTGTCCTCACATTGATAGTAATACCTGCCCCCACGCACGCACTCACTCGCACTCACTCCCACTCCCACTCCCACTCCCACTCCAACTTCCACTTCCACTTCCACTTCCACGCCCACTTCCACGCCCACGCCCACGCCCACGCCCACGCCCACACGCCTAAACGCACACAGAAAGGATTTTTTGCTCCTTTTATACGCCACTCCCCAATTAGCACCAATTAACTAACTGGGAAATGGCCACATCTGTGATTGCTGGCAAGGATAGATTTAACCCCATCCATGCTAACATTATATTCACACACACACACACACACACACACACACACACACACACACACACACACACACACACACACTATTTACAGCAGCAGGGCTTCTGCCCTGCCATAGAGGCCTGAAATAGACTTCACAGTAATATGTATTTAAAGTGATCAGAAACCACTTTATTATACGCTTGAGGAAATACGTGTGGTGTCACGGGTTTAAAAAAAAAAAAGAAACCCTTCAGCCAATTGATAATAAATACTTACCAAGCACAAGTAAGCAAAAAAAAGGAAGGTCAATGCATTTGTACTGGAATAAATACAAAATCTAAATGAGTGTCATTATAAAATGTGTCCATAGTAAAAGCACAGCAAAGTGTAATAAAGCACAGTGAAAGCATAGTAAAGCACAGAGAGATGTGGTAAAGCATAATTTAAAAAAAACATGGCAAACCAGGGTAAACTGTTTTCGATATTAACATTTTTGTTAATTTCTATCTCCTATTTTATTATCATCCACAGCTAGTTAACTATGTGCTGAATTAAGACATATTTAAAAAACAATATTCAATGACAAAACATTTTGACTAAGTCTATTTTCAGTGTCTTCCATTTCATCCCCTCAGCAAATGATAGCAATCATGATGCAGATGCTTGAAGGTAGTTAGTTCTGCTTCCTGTACAGTCATACGTTTTCCACATGCAACCTCAATATTTATACTCCATTAATCAAGCCAAGCTTTGTCATCCGCTCCCATCACAACAGCTAACTACCATACAACAGATTACAGGAGATGAACAAAGGAGCTGACCTCTTCAGGTCTGAAATGCAACATCTGCTCCTTTTGTAAAGGTGATAGTATTAGTCTCTGAGACAAGGTATGGTGCAATCAATCTAACAGGTGTTTTCCACAGAAAGAGGAAGATTAAAAGCCAGTGCTTCTCATTTCATAGAGAAAAGACCATATCAAGAATAATGCCTTGTTTCAGTAGCGTATACCTCAGGGCTTCCCAACGCTGGTCCTGGGGTACCCTGTCTTCTGGCTTCCATTCCAGCTGAGCTCTCGATTACTCAACTAGACCTTTAATTGAAGTAATCATGTGCTTAATTAGACCATTTAATTGTTCTCAGCTCCTAAAAAGTTGCAGAGTTCAAGTTACATATAAAATGTTATAGCTAACTTGAAATCTGCAACTGTTTAAGAACTGAAAACATGTAAAAAAAAAAGATCTAATTAAGCAAGTGATTAGTTCAACAAAGGGTTTAGTTAAGTAACTGAGAGCTCAGTTGGAATGAAAACCAGACGACACAGGGGGTTCCCATGCAGGAGCAGGGTTGAGTCACTGCTATACTGTACATGTGGGTGATACGCTCACAGATTGGTTCATTGAAAGATTATCCAACACTAAATTGGTTAATGCTTGAATTATCCAGCGATTTCTATGAGTTAATGTTGGAGTTTAATGGATTATCCTAGTTGTAACCGACTTTTAACTGTAATATAGAGTATATGTAACAGGGTTGTGGCTGGGCGCAAACTGACGACCCCACGGTCATAATCCGTAATGACAGTATATCATACAACGCTGCCTGTTACTTATACACGGTGTGTTTGAAAATAAAATATATCTTCACACATGAATGTTTGAGTCATCATCAGAATGTTTTAATATTGGCTACAGTAATATTTCTCTACTGGGTGCCCTATTAGATTTATTAAAGTGTCAGTACTTTTTATTTGATTTCATGCACCGTCTAGACCTCCCTGACAGATGAACACATTTATATTTTAGAGCATGTGTTCCATTACAAGGCACTGTGTCTCATAAACATGCATCGAAAAAATAAAGACTGAGTGATTCAGCGTCTAGACAAAGCAGTCTGTTGAATTACTGTAATTACAAACAACCATTCTAATAGGTAAGAAGAATCAATATGTCAAGCAGTGTAAGAAATAATATAGAGGGATTGGTTCTTTAGATGAGTAGTAAATGAATGGAGATTAATGATAATAATTAACCAATAAGATTACATTTTAATTGTGGAGGGACTAACTTTTCAGAGATGATCAACATGTCCTCATGGAACAATCGAGCCAACTTAAGGAGCCAATAATCACCAGTGTCATCTCCAGCTGTTCTTTGTTCAAAGCGTGTGTCAAGTCTTCAATTTACATTATGCATTCTTCTTCTTCTTCTTCTTCTTCTTCTTCTTCTTCTTCTTCTTCTTCTTCTTCTTCTTCTTTCACAACTCCTGATACTGATTCGTCTGTCAGATAGCATAACTTGCTTATTGCAATGTCTATTCATGTAGAAGGAAACGGTTTTTTTTTTTGGCTTTTTTACCGCCTCAGAAGTGAGAAAAATAACGTGTATTAAACAAATAGAGCAATTACTTTCAAATCAACCTTTGCAAACATCACACACACACACACACACACACACAGGCATGTTTCTGTAACAGCTGCCAAGAAAGCTCTTCCTCCCCAAGCATATGCCATCTCTGTTGGGTGCTATGTAGATAATCTGCGGTTGGCCAAATGATAAGTTTTACATAATAATTAATAAATAAATAAATAACCAGTGCATTCAAATACATTTTTGTCATTTTTATTAGTTTTATTAATACTAATACTTAACATCTTTCTTTGCTCTGAGAATGCTTTGGTTCTTCATCTACTTTTTATAGTAATTCAGGATGAGCAATTATTTCAACTACAACACAAAAGATAAAGTGCTCCAATATCTGCTGAAGGTCACATATTCTGATTGCAGTAGACATAAGAAGTGAACGACACAAGAAGTGATTGGGTACCAGGAAGCAGAAGCAGCAGCAGTATATGGCTGGCAACAAGAGCTGGTGAACATTCAGGATTAAGTTATTTCAAATGTTTTTTCTTGTACATTCAGTAGTGGAATCAATTAAACCAATTTGGACTGAATCAGATTTCCTATAACAACGATTTCGGAAACCCATGGGAAATGAACATCACATCATATTGCAATAACCACAGTGAAAGCTCACTGGCCAGTCAAACTGAATTGAGGTCCTCCCCTGTCCTGTAAGACAGCTAGTCGTTCTGGTATGTGCTGGATAATAAACTGCGGGTATGTCAATGCATCTCTTAACTGTTTGCATGCAATGTAATCTGTGAAGAAGGATCTTCCTTTATGAGCCCTGACTGAATAGTTACGCGAAGCTCAGATCCCTTACTTCCTTACAGCGTACTGTATACTTGGAATTGACAAAGCATCTGAGATTTGTCTGTGCCAAGTGAATCAGGTGTTGTCAGGAAAGTAACGCATGACCTCAGCTCTGCCTCAGAGATGGTATTGTGGCTACACTGCTGGAAAAGTCTTGCATGCCAATCCTGCTTTCAGTCACTGTCTGGGCACTTGTTGCACTGTCCTTTCATTCACAAAATCTGTCCTGAAGGTCAGGTTACTACACTACTACAAAACCAGCGGGTACTCTCCAGTAGAATGCTGCACCATGTTAAGCCACCGTTTTGGCTGTACATTTGAAAATATCCTTACCGTTGCATTAACGTTTAATTATTGTTTTTTGCTCCCAGAGACAGAGCTAGTTAGTGTGTGCTTTGACAAATGATGTCCTATAGATTATTCATAAGCATGAGCCTGCGCTCTTACAGTATGTTGCCATGCCTACAGACTGTATGTGTTGGCAAAGCTGTGCTTTATTGAAGGTGTTTTTGCATTCTTGTCTGAATCTCTGAATTATTTATCGTGCACATTGCTCTTTATCTTGATACTCTAAGCACAGCGGTTCTTTGCAAACAAACCCTGAAAGACAATACAATAAAAAGCATGGATAAGTCTAAATTCTGTATTGTATTTTAATATAGTCTAAATTCTGTATTGTATTTTAATATAGTCTAAATTCTGTATTGTATTTTAATATAGTCTAAATTATGCATTGTATTTTAGTATAGTCTAAATTCTGTATTGTATTTTAGTATAGTCTAAATTCTGTATTGTATTTTAATATAGTCTAAATTCTGTATTGTATTTTAATATAGTCTAAATTATGCATTGTATTTTAGTATAGTCTAAATTCTGTATTGTATTTTAGTATAGTCTAAATTCTGTATTGTATTTTAATATAGTCTAAATTCTGTATTGTATTAGCTTAGCTTCCTGTTTTTTCCGTTGTGTATTACACTCACATATTTTCACGTTTCCAGAGGTGCTGGCCGGGTGTTCTGGCTGAGTGTGTGCTGCACTCAAGGACGTTTTCAGTGGTGCTCAGTAGGTTGCAAGAAATTCAACTTCTCTTACAGCATTGTACAGAAGAAACAGGAACCAAACAGTGAGATCACTGCTGTACTATTGCAAGAGGGTCTTCATTCCAACCAGCATATAGCAGACAGGTGACATCACTATATATGTGGTTAGTAATTCCTGCTTGTACCTTCACCTGCTGAAACTGCCTGCTGTTCTCAGTGAGTCTGGGTCAGGTCCTCTGCAGTCACCCAGCACCACTGTACTGCAGAGTCCGAGGTTCTGCTGCTCCAGATATCCACTCCTCCATTCCAGCATCCGTCACCCAGACTGACTTCAGAGTGCCTGACCTAGACTCATTGAGAATAGCAAAGTGCAAGAAAATGCAAATTATCAAATCCAACAACTCCCTTAATTGCTGGGGTGATGGAGAGTGTGAAACCTGCTGTGCAGCAATTCATCACCCGGCTCCCCTGGGTTTGATTACCGAGTGATACAGTGACTACCAGCAAGCACTCCTAACAACAGTCCCCTCACTGTGCTGGTTATCTGAGTGCACCGAGCCTGGGCAGCTACCACACTGTGTGAGCTTGGCAGGCTGCTTTCCAGGATCCTACCTGAAGTGCAAATGCAAACGAAAGGATTGGAACATTTTAAAAATCGACCAAAAAAAAACAAAAAAAAAACACAAAAAACTGAGTTGCACGAAAGTGCAGTTATATTATAATTTGCATTTTCTATTGCTTTCGTGGAGCAATAGAAGTACAACGAGAGCAGTGAAAAGCTTAAAGAGGGGCAATAAAATGGGAAACCCCCATTAAATTAGCACTGAAGTTATTCAAATGGTTTTGTGATAACACAAAGCACAAATCAGCTGTTTAAAAGGGAGCCAGTCATTTTCAAAGCATACTTTTTCCATTTCATTTTATTCTTATCTCTGGTATCATTGCAATAACCTTTGTTATTATTATTATTGTTTGTTGTTTTTTTTGATGGCCACTGTCATTTTGACAGGACTCAGGCGGTGGTTGACTCTAGATCTAGAAATGGCAGATGTTTGACAGTATGGCTAAACAAAGAACCTATGAGGGATCACGTATGGGAAAAGGGAGGACAGAAAATATGAAACATTATGCTTTTCTCACACCTTTTACCTGACATCAATAACATGACTCTCTTTTTAAAACTGTGAGGGCGAAGGATATGAACATTGAGAGGCTTTTTGTTTGTTTTTAAAGGATGTTAAACATGTTTTTCAACCCAGTGATTAAATATAGTCTTCTAGTTTAATGCTGTAAAAATACTGGGAGTGATTTATGAGGAAAGCAGATCTGTAAGGCTGTTGTTTCAAAGCATTGCTGTTTTTCACATAAACTGCAAAGCTTCCATTTGAAGGAGTTACTGTATATCTAAATGCACTTACTAATGAAACAGGTACAGGCTCACGCCCCTCAGCTGGTGAAACAGGTAATCAGAACACAACAGGCAGTCAGGGACCAGGCAATGTATTGTACATTTTGTGTCTCATAGAGAGCATGTGTTGACCCAATGTGGAGAAGTAAGGAAGCTAAACAAACACAAGGAAAAGAGCATTTACTGAACTCTAAACTGAATATAAAGGTGTGTATGGACTGTATAGAATAAACAGAATCAGCTTAGTGAATTTTCTTTACAACGCAGTCATTGTATAGTATTGGTCTTGAGCATCATGCCATGTAATACCGTCCCTTGTGAAACTCCCAGCTGCTCTAATACCAAGCTAGGTGTGGAGCTATTTATATCTTTTAGTTTCAAGATATCAGCATGTTGAGAAAGTGGCTTTGCCTAGCATGGACAACATGCTATTCTTACTGATATATACAGAAAGACTCAAGCTAGTCTTATTTTGAACAGTAAGTGGTTATAAAAATGTCTTTTAATATCTGCATGCCCAACCTGACTGGCCTGTTACGTGTCTAGATTGTTCTGGAGGGATCTGTGGATGTTCCTGATTAGCGCTTCCAATTCCTTCAGGGAAATTAGGAGTCAGCTGAGGTGACTCTTCAGAATTGAACCGAAGAGCCTTCACTCCTTCATACAATCATTTGTGAAAATCTTGGAAAACTGTAAAAAATAGGCACATTCTTGATTGTCTAATGTAACTGATGACTTTAACAGGCCACACATGCAATGGATTTAAAATACAAAGAGGAAAGAAACTCACAGCCACAAATGGTAAAATGCATCTTTTAGAAGCTGTTTAAGATGCCTAACTAAAGCACAAAGTGGTCTAACACACATTTTCACACATGAGTGCCTATTGTTTCTATGCCACTGGTTACTGATCGAAAATTGAAATTCTCACACCCTGAGGTTTTCATGCAGGTAGGTATATAAAGGATATCAATGACAAATCTTGAGGTGTTCTAATACATTTGCCACAACTGTATTTGAATAATAAAATGTAGATTAAAAACTCATAAAAATGAAAAAAAAAAATCTTGAGATCTCAGTATTTCAAGGTTCTTGTAACATGACAAGCTTTATAAGTGGAGAGCCAAAGATGAAGGGACTTAAAAGGTAACATATATTCATAAAAATGAAGAAGAAACTCTTTGAAAATATGTTCTTAAAAATGTTTAAAGTTGGCAGGTTTGCATTTTTAGATTAGAGTCACAGTTAATAAACTAGGTTCAACTTAATAAACATGTTCTCCCATGATAATTGATATACAGTGATGAGTTCTCGCAAGAAATCTGCATAAAAGTACAAAGTGCCTGTAACGCAGTGTAACGATTGGTAGTTGAGTCATATTTTTGCATTATAATATTTACAACCGGATGCACATGTTAAAAAATGTATATAAATGCAAATAAATGGAGAAAAAAAATATGTAAATGGGCCATATAGAAGACACACATGCAATGAAATTATTCTTATGTTTCTAAATTGGCTTAAACAGGCAAAACATGAAACATAAAAACATGTATTATTATTATTATTATTATTATTATTATTATTATTATTATATATTATTATTATTATTATTCACCTTTACTGTCATATAGAGCATGCTCAGGGCTCAATGAATCTGACTGAAAGTCCAGCTAATAGAAGTAAGAAATATAGTTTAGAGCAACAATGGGCATCAGGCATCAAAAAGGCAACAATAAGCAGTATGAAGCTGTTAACTTGTCAGTAAAAAATATCTATAGAATAAAACAAAAGGCTCTCATATTAGGAAGGAAGACTTCTCTACTGCATGGTCCTCTTTGTGCACATCTGCTCCTTGAGCTTTATTCAGCTTCCACCAGTGCTGTGCACATGAAAGAGATGGCATGTACTCAAAGGACAATATGTACTGTAGAAATGTGCAATGCACGTGAGCATTCTTAAAGCTACATACAAAATGGAAGCCTTGTATTTCACCACAATGTTTTCTGTGTACCAAGCAGTACATTTACAATGTAACTCCACATTTGACGAGGCTGTTGTAATTAACGTACTAGGTTAAGAAGTAAGTTTACAAAAACCCAATCAGCTTCAGAGCAACAGCCCCCCGTTGTGACCCCAGCTGCTTACGAAGCTTGTGTCAGGTGCTGAAAGAGCTAGGATGCCAGAGCTGCTTTATCTTTCCTAAACAAACATTGACGTCCAGGTGACACCTGATTAGATGGTCTTTTCACTATAGACAATATATTGTTTAAATATGTATGTGTGGCCCTGCACATGTAAAAATTTTAGTTGTTTTTGTCTAAATAAAGTTGTATATATTGAGTTTGCAGCGATGGGGTTAAAAATCCTTGTGCAAAATGTGACCAGGTCATAATTTATCAATTGATAATAAATTAAACCTGGACGGTAGTTGTTTACATTGCTTGGCATACAGAGAGTGCATCTTTGGCACTGAGAGGAGGACTACACATCATGTTATCATTGTGGTTCGTCCCTAACTTCTATTTGCCCTTCACAGTCCTGACAGAGAAAAAGGCATAATGTAAAAAATAAAGGCACATGTGGATGTGATCTGAGAAGCTGTGAATCAATCAGCCTGACCTGCTTGCCAAGCTGCTGCATTAAAGAAACACTTTTCTTTTTGAGGCAAGAATTTTAACTGGCATCATTCTTACTGCTGCAACCATGCATCTGCTGAATACAAATAAGCTGGGAAAGGAATACAAGCAGTGCCAGCATTATAGTTTCTATAATTTAATTTGAATAGAGATTTAGTATTTTACATTATAAAAATAATTTACCTACAAGCATACGACATGATGTGACCCAGGTTGATAAAATGTAGCAATATATTGTTTTTGACAAATAATAAATTATATGATGGAGAGCTACAAAGTAAACAGTTTTCGAAACCCATTATAAACCAACCGGGATAATAAGCACTGTCGCTTATGCATTGCACCCTAAGCCTGAATGTTGAATTAATGTTACAGTTCTTTATAAGGAGCAGCTGCTGGGTGTGATACAGTATGTATTTGCACTCTGGTTTCTGAGTTCTGGAGCTGAGATATGTATTATCTGCAATGATATGTATATTCCTGTCTATTCATTCATTTGGGATCTATTTGCTTACCTGGGGATTATATGGATTTCATGATGCATGTTTAGATTCATGTAAAGTCTGCACCTGTTCTTGACAAATTAATTATTTCTCTGCACACATTTTATTATATATTTGTTTACTTCCTTAGAAAGTTAATACATTTACATACTACACTGCATCTTTGTGATTAATCTAGTTCCATCTGTAACTTACTGTAGTCTTTACAGTTTGTTTGAATTGCCCAACAACTTTTAAGCTTCAGTAGTTTCTTTCCTGCTCCACTAAATGTTCCACCCGTCTATGCCTTCCTTTCTAGCAGAAAGAGTCTTTCAGCTTAGAACCCCGCTCTGTGTTCTACCAGGAGATAAGGGTGGAAGCATGGGATAATGCCTCAGCAGCTATACCTTTAAATGTGTTGGAGATATTTTGGACAGGCTCTAAGGAATTTAACATGCATAATGATGATTCTGTGCAATGAACTGAAGTAATCCTTTTCCATCCTCGAAAACAAACAACTCACCACGTTCTTGCTGGTTGTCACGTTGCACACCGGATATAGCTGCGTGATGCCCAAATAATCTCTGGTTTATGGAGAAGCTTGGACCACATTCTAAACATTATTGCCCTGATTGGCTAAACAAACCCGGATTCAAAACAAATGAGAAAAAAACTAAAGTTGACAGTTTTATGGAAGAAGCATGTATATGGCTGGATGATACTGCCAGTAGTAGCTATGCTGTCAGGAAACTAGAAGCAAAAGGAAATCCAGCAGCTGTATGTGAAGAAAATACTTATTCTCTGCATAGCACATTTCTTGTAGAACAGAACAATTAAGAAATGCATTAAACCTGCAGCAATAAAGCTGTTACTAGAAATGAAGAAAGCAGGGTCTAATTAGTTATCTTGTGGCACTGTCACAGCATGTATGTACAAGCAATATGCAGGAAGCAGATTGCAAGGTAATTAACAATTGAACAAAACACTCACTCATTTAAATGACTAACCAATATTAATCATTCTCCCTGAATATCTTATTTTACAGTACAGTGGTACAACAATTTATAATAATAATATATATTTTTATATAGCACCTTTTATAGCGGCCCACCATCACAAAGTGCTTTACAGAGGTAGGCTGTGAACTGTACATTATATGCAGAGTTACTTACAATAGGACATTGATTTAACACCTCATCCACAGGATGGAGCCCAGGGAGGTTCAGTGACTTACTCAGGGTCACAGAGTCAGTCAGTACCAGGATTTAAATCAGTGACCTTGTGGTTATAAGCTCTGGACTTTAACCACTGGACCACAATGCCTCCCTAAGACAATCTGTAGGGCAGCATTAAGGGCATTGGGAATATATTGGTAGATGGGGCTAGTCCACAGGGGAGTGTGTAGGAAGAAAATGAAAGTGGTGCCTTCTCCACTTTATTTTTTTATAATAAAATGTGGGGTTTTTTTGGTAAGAAAAACACACAAAAAAAACACACATTTTATTAAAAATGCATGATCCAAGATGAACAGCTTTGCATCTATTCCCTTTCAGCTGACAGAGTTTTGATGGATGTACAGAAAGCTTGACAAGGGAAATGAGGTCTGGTCGTTTCACAACATTGACTGCCAGTGCAACATATTCCTATTGCAAAATAACCTGCTGTACATACATCCAGTTGTGTGTGCTGTCATTATGCATACATTGTGGGTTTTAGTATTTCATCTCTGCCTGCCTCAACTCACCTCAATAACCGTCCCTTTAACCTCAAGATATAAACAAAAAGTGCGCAGGGGTACGAAGTTCACTGTGGCCACGATTGATAAGAAGCCTACCGATGCTCACAGGCCTCTGTTTTAGTTATCATACTTAATGCAAGGAGAACGGACGAAACAGCTGCTGTTTTTTTCTTCTGCCTTATAAAAAGAAAGAAAGATAGAGTATGTGAGAGAGAGAGAGAGAGAGAGAGAGAGATGATCAAATGACACCACTTTTCTTGCTCTGTCTGTCTTGCTTTTTGACTTTTAAAGTATAACTAACCTTTTTTTTATTTTTTTAAGTGCTGCAATGAAGCTCTATGCATGGAGTGGAGATTTGGCGACTGTTCAAAATGAGCCGAGCATTGGAATTGGAGTCTGATATTTGAAACTGGTGACAGAGGCCCCATTGAGGCAAGAAAGTCAAGCTACTGGGAATAGCACGTGGAGAATAAAACTCCCTGCAGTCAGGACTGGGAACTGCAGAAAGGGCATTCTTCAAAACATCCTACTGTTGTGAGTGTGATTAGTTGGTGGCTAGTGGGTTTTGAAGGAAAAAAAAAGTCTAGCTGTATACTGACAAAGAAGTGTAATTTGCAAGAAAAAAAAGACATTATTCAAAAAACAATCATTGCATTAGTAAAACACTGCATTCTGCTCTGGGCTGCCTCTCAGCAGTGGTGGAGGAGTGGGCTTTCAGCCAGTATCCTGTAAATTCTATTGATTCTGGCTGTACACTCAGTCACCCGCCTCCCTCCCTTCTCCCTGTAATTCCATAAGAATGCATTTCTTACTGACACTGCTCAAAACATATTTTGCTAAACAGTTATGCACTGGGTTTCATTTTTTTTAAAGATCAATCTATATAGGAAATTAAATGTTGTATTGTAGAAAATAAATGTTGATTTGGAAAAACAGACTAAACTGAAGTACATTATTTCCAGTTTAAAAACAAAGTCTGTTATAGATGACATTATACAGAGCATCAGAAGAAACTTATCACTTATATTTGAGCATCAAAAGAAACTTATCACTTGTATTTGGATAAAATTCAGTAGATATGATCGAAAAATGACAAACATCACGAAGATGCTGCAAAATGATCTGTCAATCTCAGGCAGGTGTTGTGACTCTTGGTCTCACAGTTCGTGACAGAGTGTGTCTGGTTATATCGTCTCGCACAAAGGCGCTGCTCTCTTGATAGATTGGCATAGTGTTTTTTTTCTGTGATTTTTCTTTATTGCTTTTATTCAAGCTTGCAATTCAACAGCTGAAATCACTTCATATCCAGTTCCCAATCAACTGTATCACTAATTAGGTGATTAAGTGCATACGCTTCAGTCACAGTCGCTCTGGCGTGTCATGGGCAAGGATGAATGATCGAGAGATTAAAAATAAACCAAAAACATTTAGCCAATGTCCATCATTTATATACCTTATATGTTTTTTGAAAATAAATGAGGTATAATAGTGCTAAGTTTTTTTTGATGCTCCGTATATATTACATACATATAGTTTGTATGCTGTGATGGTTCAAATGTTACTCACAACTAACTGTTTAACAATGCATTCAAGTTTTACAATTGCATTTTAAAATGTGAATATTACATTTTAGCTCAAACCAGTTCATTCTGTAGGTAAGGGTAGGATTCACATTATTTTATACTGTATAGACATACCGGTATATCTTCCCTGCAGGTAATCAATATTTAATTACTATTCCTGCTTGTTTTTCAACAGCCCTGTTTAAGTGTTCTGGAACTAATTTAGAACAAGCTGAGGTGTAGTTTAAACTGAATACAGCATATCTGGTTTGCAGATGAAGGTATTGATTTCTGCCGCTTTGAGATTGTGTTTTGCATGTAATCAAATGGCTGGTTTCAACAGACCTAGGTCTAAATGAATTATACACTTGGCTTTGTGACCTGTTTCATTAAATATGCAGCAATTATAGTACTCACTGTCGGAGGTCCCTGTCTCTCTAAGGCAGCTCTGGGAGTTATAATCAATACCCTGTGGATGTGTGAAAATGTCGTCCATCCCAAAATACCAACATAGCAAGCCATGCACTGGAGATGGTGTAGTGACTACAGTAACACGCATCTCAAAACCACTCACAACTCTGCTTCTGAACTTTGTTCCTAGTTTAGTCAAATTGTTGTTATCCTTTCTAAAAAGTTGCAGTTTGGAAAAAAGACCAGTCAAAGGCTATTACAAAGGTAACATTGTGAATGTCACCCATGTCATTCTCACCCTCGTGATTCTCTCTGGCAAACTGGAGTCTGCACCACAGCTATCTATGCAGATATTTCCTATTCCCTTCACATCTGGGCTTCCCGTGCTCTAGCCTCAGCTCTATGCACTTGGGCAAGATGGATTTACTTTAAAACAAAACCAAAAAAACAGACCTGTTATTTCTAGTTTTGCAACTTAC
Source organism: Polyodon spathula (assembly GCF_017654505.1). Taxonomy (NCBI): domain Eukaryota; kingdom Metazoa; phylum Chordata; class Actinopteri; order Acipenseriformes; family Polyodontidae; genus Polyodon; species Polyodon spathula. The sequence continues at coordinate 1,953,856 of NC_054547.1, read as the reverse complement.
ACAGGAATATAAAATTGTGCAATTCTTCACAGACCCCGATTAACGCTACTGTAATACAGCAGTCCTGTACAAACCTTTCCACCAGAAATTTTTCTCCCTGTTGTCAAGGCTTCAAGACATCAAGAAAGACATTTAGCTGAAACATTTGTCAAAGAAGTTTAAATGCTGAAATGCTTGAACTAAAGAGTTCCTGAAATCTTCAAGCATCTGCACCTCCTGCAGTATGACCCAGTTCAGGAGCCACTCCATCACTTCCCAGGAGAGCAGATGAATACCTCTCAGACACAGGTAAACACCATCTGTACATTTAGTTACATCATAGCATCCTAAATCAGGCTTGGGGGTTACCACGCGATCTCTAGTATGTGAGAACAGGCATCGTCAGCAGTAGGAATGAAACAGAAACTACTGGAATTCTGTAAAATGGGAAGAACTTCCAGCTAGTATGTGAGAACAGGCATCATCAGCAGTGGGAATGAAACAGAAACTACTGGAATTCTGTAAAATGGGAAGAACTTCCAGACTACTCGGTGGCAATGGAAGAGACAGATGGACAGGCGGACAGACGGACAGACAGACAGACAGACAGACAGAATTTGGATTTTGGACTAGTCCTAACTGGAAATGAATGGTTTGTATTTGTACTGCATGAAGGTGAAACATACCCTCATACCTCTGTTTGTAAATACCGTATACTGCAAGTATTATGTGCCTTGTCCCTTGTCTAACTGCCGTGACGTTTCATATCAGTGTCAAAACACCATCAGAGGTGCTTCGACGTGGCGCAAAGCCAGCTTTTGATTTTCATTAAAAATGGTAGGAACTCTGTTGAATGGTATGATTTTGCATTTTGGCAAGGGGCAGGGTATCATACATCACAAAAAAACAAAATCCTTCAACTTAAATTCCTAAAAAAGGGGGACACAGTATGTGCTTTGATTTGTTATTTATAAGACAAGCGTTAACCTGTGATCAAACTCCTGTACTGTCACTTCACACTGTAATGAGAAACATTTTAACCGAGTTCCTGACGTCACCTGTTCCATTACTGACCATGGAATCGCTCAGATCCAGTGCATCGTATCTTCTCCATTTGCTTCCTGCATGCTGCAGTACAGCCGAACGCTGCTGCGAGTTTAGTCTCTAATCTATCGCTGATGGGGGGGCGAAGGGGAGGGGGTCTCTGACATCACCCATAGAAACACAGTACTGTGCGGCAGTGCTAAAGCTGCCCAGACTCGGAGTAAGCAGCACTTCAGTAAAGACAATCTGCAGGCGACAATGTCAGATTCAATACGGTGCTGTCAAATTATGAAATCGTAATATCATTTATTTATTACTACACGGACAGTCCAGCCTTTTCATTGCAGAACTCAGTGTACAGAGCAGACTACTTTCTTTTTTCAGATAAAGGTAATTTTATTTATGTGTTTCCCCAGTTGCTGTTACTGTAGAAGTTAGCATGGTGATTCTTACCCTGCATGCTCGTGTTGATTGTAATACCATTATTATTATTATTATTATTATTATTATTATTATTATTATTATTATTATTATTATTATAGCACAAATATATACACGTTTTGGACGCTTTCTTTTTTTTCTAAGCTTTTTACATGGAGATGATTCTATTTTATTTATGTATTTATATGAAGGGTTATTATTGTATGCTCAGAAATGGTTAGGCTATACAGTGCATTTCAGATTGCGCATGGATAAGCATGATGCCCAAATTAATTAATTCATGTTCATTCATGTTTAAAACTATTACTTTCTTGAACCCATCGAATATTAATCGGTAGATTTAAATAAAACGTTAAAGGAGTTGTTTTTGTTGTGAAAACTGTGAAAGTGAATTATAATTTGTAAAGCGCTTTTATAACAAAAGAGAATTAGCAATTGTTTAACTCAGAATTTATTTGCTGTTGCAGGCATCCCTGATGTAGATTAGGGATTATGCTTTCAAAAAAACAGAGCAAATGGATGGTAAAAACGGGATGGTGGGATTGCTGGGTTAAATTCTCTCCAAAAAGCATAACATGCGCAAATTCAGTCTTGATGTCTGGAATCATTAAAAAATAAACATCTGTGGAACACTGCCGCAGAATTGTGTGCGACAGTAACAAGGACCACCCTTTTCAAAGGATGTATTCATAATTACATTTTTTTTTGTAAATGATGTATGTTTATACAAATATATATATATATATATAATAATATATTTATATATATTGATATATTTATATATATATATATATATATATATAGATATATATAATATTGATATTTAAAACAATGATTAGATTTAAATTGTAACACTAAGACATACATAAACGCAGTTTTTTTTAACTGCCCGTGTTTTACAACTTGCAGTGATTTTTTTAAAGTGGAAAAACTACAAAGCATGGCATTACAATCAATATTTTTTTGTTCATAAAAAGCTTTCGTACGGTTACGCAAGGAATTTACACATCGCGCCGCATCCATTACCTGCTTTACACAGACTATTTGTATACGATTTCGCACTGTGCTTAAACAAACAAAAAATATACAGTTTCTTGCACCCTGTGCATAAACGATGTGTTCCGAAGCAGGATTCCACTATCGTGCGCTGTTCGAGTACAAGAAGGGCCGTGGGGATGACATTTCTCTGCAGCCCGGTGACATCCTCACTGTTAATAAAGCGACTCTGCTGACGGCTGACTACCAGGAGGGGGACGAGAGAAGCCCAAGGGGGTGGCTCAACGGGACAAACGAAAGGACCAAGGACAACGGAGACTTCCCCGGCACTTACGTGGAGTATGTTGGACCCGTAAGGGTAGTTCCGACGAACCCAAAGCCCAGACCAAGGCCGGTTCCCCCAACGCCGGTCGGCACCTCCGCGCAGGGACCCAGTCAGGCGGGCAGTGAGTAACTCTTTTTATGCGGTCTGCACTAGCTAAAGAAGTTGTTTGGTACTGTTTTACTACACTGATGCTGTGTCGTTAATAAAGCGATGGATTCTGAAAAAAAAAAAAATCATTTGCATAGCATTTGGTGGGGGATATATTTCTGATTAGTTTTGCAAACAAAAATATTCTTTGCAAATAAGGGATAACAGGTAGGAATGTTCAGTATATTGTTTTCCCATTAAAATTCCGTGGTCAGGTTTAATGCAGTGATACATGTAGCTGGTGTCTGATTGCTGTTTACTAACCATGTGTACACATTCAACACGTGTGAATGAATAGTCAGCATCATTACAGACCCAAGCTTATCTTGGGTGTTCCTGGGAGGACTTGCAGACTTTTCTGCCTTTGAACTAATTTAAAGTCAAACAGCTGGGGGGGGGGGGGGGGGGGGGGCAGCCCTCTTGGTTTCTTTATTTGTTTTTGATTCCCAGCCTTCCCCTCTCCTCCCCTCCCTGTAGCTGGTTACTCTAGTGCATGCACAGTACACTAGCATCTGTGTTTTGAACTCAGTCCAACACATTATTGCTCTGGTTACCCCTATGGAAGGGTGTGGCTGATTAAACAATATACAGGGGAACAGGTCGGGGTAACACGTGTCTTCATCAATGTACTTTCAAGGTACATTGAGCACTCCCAGAGAATGCTGACTTCATCACTGGACAGTCTGTCTGGCTGTGTGGGGTGTTCTGAAACGGCACGCAGTAGTGCTAATGATGCAGTTTTTGGAACAATGGTTCTAAAATGGCTTTCAGAGTCTGACTCCCTCGAATACAATGGAGTCAGCAACCTTAAATGTCTTCAGTGGCGTGCCAGGGAAATGATTTTAGTGTAATGCAAGTGGTAATCAATTGTGCATCTGCTACAACTAACTGAACGCATCTGAAAAAAGGAGTTACCAGAAGTTTACAATATCGATTTAATGGGTATTGGAGAGATACATTATTTTAGATTATTCTAATATTAGACTATACTAACAAGATTAGTTTCAGGTAGAATAGTGTCTTTTTGCATTGTAGATTGCTGTTGGCTGTCTGAGAGTTGTTCAGACGACTGTTATCTGCTGTTGTGTCCGCTGGCTTTGGAAAACCTTTGCTTTTTATTGTGCCTGGATATGTGGTTGCATGATTTCACATATTTAACTTTGAAGAATTAGATTAAGCTGAACAAAAAGAAAAATCAATTTATTACTTGAGTTATATTTGTGTTTTTTGGAAGCTGCTGAGCATTCCTTTCAGGATGGGACGGTGTCGATTCCTGCCTTTCTTCTGCGTGCCTGTCCCAGGTTGTCTGGTACATCACTTGACTGCACTGGGCTGAAGAGAGGGCTTGCTGTCTCCTCAATGGGATCATTGTTCTGCATCCTGGCACGCTGTGCGCTGTGTGAGTTGAACCAGAGGAGCCAGCTGGAGGTCAGGGTGCCAACTGTCAGTCTGGGAAACAGAAAAGAGCTTCTGTCTGGGCCTGGAGGTTAGGTCGGAGGGAATCCAAATAAATCTACCAAGATCCTGCTAGTTGCCTTTAACAAACCTCAACAAGCCGATACACAGCCCAAAATACAAATATGTTAATGTTAAGCTGTTCACTTCTGATAGACAGGTTATTGAAATCACAGTGGTGTAATGGGGATAGGAAATGCATTGGATTATGCATAGATGACATGACTTGGACAAGTTACTGTAAAAATGTTTTCTCTTAAAAATGTTTGCATTGACATAGACTTGTAAGGAAGTTATGGGGTACTGCAGTGGTGATGTCGCAGTCAACCATTTTCCTTAGAGATTGCTGCTACCTGGTTCTTAACACTAGTGTGTTTACATTGGAAAAGCCTATTTCCCATATGGCATTGGCATCAAATATTAATAAGTGAAGGGCAGTAGTAATAGGATGCTAGTATCTCTACACAGGTATGTATATGAATGATAAACAATACGAGGGGCGGGGCTTTTTCATCTTCTGTAACTAAACGTTACCTGCCGTATATCCCCACTCTCAATGGAAGATCAACACCTGTTTCAACCACAGCTATAGCATTTATTAGTGAAGAAATGCGGTGTAAGATAATATTTACATACTGTACCAATATTTGTATAGAACCAGGCATTGTAAGGTTGTCATGTCAGACTGCAGTGAGTTGACAATAGTCACTTTTTTTTCTTGTAAATGTTTATATCTTGTACACTGTAATGAAAACCAATACATGAATCATGTTGCTATACAGCAGTGCTGGAAGTTTTCATGTTAATAGTTCTCTCTTTTTGCTAGTCGTACTGGTGCATGCTTTGGGATTTGCTGTCCTTTGAAACACTCTTCAAACCTGCTGATGTACAGTAGCACTTTGCTGAGACTTGGGTCCCCTGGTCCAGTTCCACTGATAAGAGGCTGCTGTGCCAAGCTGCTGGGATACACAAATAAGAACGGATCTGGGTTTGCCTCAAGCAGAAGCATGCCAGTATATTCAAGTAGGTTTTGCACAAAAGATTTAGAGCCCTTCCTCGGAACATGTAGTAACATTGTTTATTGCTCACTCAGTAGCTTGTGGGAAGGAGTTGGATGGAAGATGCTTGGTGCATGTGACTGCAGGCCTCCTCAGTGTTTCCACTCATTAACTCATGTTAGAGCAGAGGCTGTTTTCTATTACATGTGTTCTAGGGCTCAGTCTGAACTGTTCTTGAACTGGGACACAGGTTTGGCCCAGCGCTGTTTTTCTTTCTAAAGTTACCATTAGCATTACTCTTTGTTTTGTTTACCTCCTTTCCTCTTTCTGTTATACTTCTTGGCTGGATTGTTGAAATATCTGTTTTGAATTTGCATTGTGTATCACCCAGTTCAGTTGGATTGAACACTAAAATATAATTTAAAAAAAGGAAAGATGTACTCTTTATTTTGGCAACTGTCTGTTTTTATCCAGCTAGTATAGATTGCAGTTAAAATGATTATTAAGTAGAGATTCAGCTTTATAATAAAACAACACATTATTAAAAAGAAACCCATTCTTTGCTAATTATTGACAATTGTCATGCTAGAAAACCAACACCTGATGATAATTATAGAAAAAATACATAATCATCAAGTGCTGAAAAATAAACTGGTCATTATTTATTAAAAAAAGCAATAAAAAATGGTTAAAACTAACGAGTACAGCAATGATCTTAAAATGGCAGCAGTATGTGTTGAAGAATGGGCAAAATATCACTGGAAAGATGCCAAGAACTGGTTTCAAAATACAAAAAAGCTGTAAAGGAAGCAAAGAGTGGGCACACAAAATGCTAATATAAAAGGGTGCCCAAATAATTTTGTCTACAACTGTGTGTGTGTGTGTGTGTGTGTGTGTATATATGTATATAGTGTGTGTGTGTGTGTGTGTGTGTGTGTGTGTGTGTATATATATATATATATATATATATATATATATATATATATATATGTCTGTCGGATGTAACTGTGTAGTTATTGTTTGCAATTATTTTATCGTTGTATTGTTATTGTATTGAGTATGGTCTACGTGGGTCTCTCTTTGTGTTAGTGCTACACTATTGAGATGTACCTGTGCTGGTCCTGTCTGTGAGCACACAGTGAATAAACTAAACTAAACTAGCGTGATAGACAGACAAGCATAATCGGTGACTGAAGAAACCTCTGCATGTTGTACATTTGCTGTCTTTTATACTTTATTGCAAGTTAAGGTTGTTTCGTGTGGCGTTTCAAAATACTTTAACTAGCCCTCAAGGTTACTGAAATGACATTGTAACTATGTATTACTAAGAGTAAGTGCATCCACACAGTGAGAAGGGAAGCAGATACAGTAAATGGAACTGAAGGTAATTAAGCGCAGGGGAAACTTTACAGTGACTCATACTGTTCGTCCTGGAGATTGAAATGTAAACACATTTACTGTTCTAATCAGATAACTATTTCTTAAATGAAGTGTGGTTGAGTTTTTATTTTTATATATATATATATATATATATATATATATATATATATATATATATATATATATATAGGGCCGGGAGGAGTCTACCGATTGAAATCTGACCACACAGTCACTGCCTGCGGTTTCCCTTCTGTGTCATGCCTGGAGTCGCTGGGACGCTGTGCTCCTGCTGTGGTTGGTTCTCTGAGATCTGAGTGGAGGTTGAAGCCACAACCCCTAGAATAGACGCCACTGTAACATTCCTGCCTGGGTCACGGTACCAACCAAACAGCAAAGCAGTTAACAATGGCCCGCGAGTCTGGATGTTGTTTGGAGGAGGGGGGGGGGGGGGGGACTCAGCTAGCTATGAACTATATTTGAATTCCAGTCGTTAATTAGATTAGTTTACCAAAACGCACACTGGAAATGAACATTCCTTTGAATTCCGAGGTGAACTGTTCTCCAGCTGCACTGATGTGCTCTAACATGCAGGCAATCTGAAACAAATTATCCATTTATATCCGCTGGATGTCAAACTTTTCCACATCAATTTGGAAAATATTATCTCTGTAAAGTCAGATTCCATTTAAAAACATGTTCACCCTTTTCTACCCTATGATAAGTAGGCAGCAGCACAGAAACGATCGTCCTTCATTTTATTTATTGTGAGCTTCATCAGTGAGCCAGCATTCTGGAAGTTATTAATAGACAAGGGGCAGTCTGGAGGTCAAGGAATAGCAATTTGTTGTAAGAAAAGGAATGGAGAATTTTCTATCAATATGTTTTTATTGTGGTATGATAACCACTGTACCTCTGTAGTGGTTGTGTGACCCCTGGAACTGCCAGCCTTTTCAGGCATCACAACATAGCTAACTCTTAACTCTATCACTAACCCTAACCCTAACCCTAACCCTAATCCTAACACTAACACTAACCTTAACACTAAACCTAACCCCAACCCCATTTTGTTTACACCAAAAAAATAAAAGCATATTCCTTCCTGATGTTGTTCAGCAGCAGAGGCCCATGGAGTCTGCTTCAGTCTTTAAACTTGGAACAAGTGGCTTGTTTGAAACCTGGTACCCTGCTGTCTGACTGCTTCATAGAAGACATTCATCATTCCCTCTGCCCGCCTCCCTCTGTTTTAATTAAACCTCCCTCAGACTGTCTCATCTTGTTGTTTTTTTTTTTTTTAGATTTGTTTTGGCTGCTGGGGACTCAGGATGTTGATAATATTGTTTTGTCAAAACCCTATTTTAACTTGCTTATTTAACAAAGAATATTGAAATAGAATATCGAAATGTGTGAAACTCTTCCAGACCGTTGCTGGCTTCTTTACCAACAAAAACAAAAACACCCTATTATACCCCATTCTGAACCATATACAGTATATGAGGGAGTGCTTGGAGAAATCTTGGAGAAAGACTGGTCCAAAAGCAAGGCAGGTAGAGTGTGACTGGCAAACTGATGAATGGAGGGCAATCAGCGCCTGTGGGTTTTTATTAAATGAGGAAGTAAAGCTTTGTGAATTTCATGACAAGCAATGTAAATGTATGAGCCGAGGCGTCCGTCACCAGCCTAGTTCCTTTGTGCATCGCGATGTGGGGAGATTTGCAGCTCCAGGTGTTCGCTGTATCAGTGGCGTTCCTGCATAGAGATGTTCAGTGCTCTGGAGAAGGACCTGTCTGCTGGCTGTGAAGCTGTCAGGTTGTCAGGGAGTGTGCTGGCAGCCCGGTCTTTGCAGAGGAGTCTGGACTGTTACTGTTACTTACTATCTGATGAACAGGTGGACCTCTTGATCAGCTTTGCCAAGGCAGACATTGGAAGATGTGTACCGGCTCCGTATTTCAAATTTAAAAACACAATGTGTTGTTGTTAAAACTGGATGAATCCAGAGGGGTTTAATATTTATTTTGATGTACTCTAGGCTTCAGTATTACATGCGCAACAAGAGCTTAAATATCACATTGTTCTCAAGAACAAAATCAGTACTCAGTCATTTGTAAGACCCTGTTTTTACCTGAACAGTTCTCCTATAATGTGTCACATTTTTCCCCTATTCTTTTCCTATGCTGGGCATTACCAACCCTTCCATATGCTTTGCTACACCTAAGCTTTACTACACTTTACCACACTTTATCATGTTTGTACTATGGCATGCAAGTCCTGTACATTTTGTAAAGTTCATGCTTTATAAAATACAGTGAAGCTAAACACTTACAATACAGTTTGCACCTAAATTAAAATTGTAGCAACTCCACCCTTAATGAAAATGCGTGTTTTGAAATGGCAATGTTCCTCAGTAAGGATAGTACCTAGAAATATGATTCATGGCTTTCAAAGTGCATGTATCTAATCAATGCATCTAAGAGACTACATTCTAGTCCTCAGTTTTCTGAGGTGCATTCATTAATGTCTAGTCTTCTGTTACTCACTGCGAGCTAATGTCACTTAAGATTGGACAACATACAGCAAATGCATGTAGCTTTTCCATACTGTCATTCTTGTGTTGTTTTACTGTTACTGAATAGTGTTGCCAGTTTATAGCATTGAATATGTAATGTGATCAAGTATACAGTCCGATCTGTTGCCTGGACTATACCATGGCTGAGAATTCTGGAAAGAACTAAGCACAGGAACTAATTCACAGCTGATTCTAATCGCAGTAGAACAGAACCCTTTTTATAATTCTGAGTGCAACCCTATGACAAAGTGGCCTTGTGGTCCCTTTCGAATGAGCTTCAGATTTATAGGCTGCTCCCTCATTTGAATTCTGGCCTTGAACCTATTGAGGTGTCAGTAATGGTAATTAGCTTAGCTACAGTATACTTACCTTTTACAATGTAAGCACTCTGAAAATCTGAAAAAGACTTCAAGAAAGTTGTAGGCGAGCGCTTTTGATGGTTTTTATTTTATTTTTTTTTTAAAGATGGGTTTTGGCTGTGCATTTTGATACAGAGAAATACAGATGTACCTACACCCATTATGGTTGTAAACACGTCAGTCGAGATTTAAAGATTTTCTGAAAAATATTTAGAAAACATCCAAGCATTTCCACACATGGTGTTAATAGAGCCTTGCCTTCTCCTTGCCAATAGCAGCGGTGAGCCTGTGAGCCTGCTGAAGACATGCCACAGATGCAGAGGAGTACAAATACACATTGCGTACTGTGTTTGATGCTCTCAGCATGGACCTTCTCACGCTATAAACACTAGCATCTCATTGTTCTCAGCAGGCTGTAAAGCACAGGGAGAAACCTTTCTATGAAACGTCTGGTGCAGTTAGAGCAGGTTTTACATGAATTCATACAGACCTAAGCCAGCATGCAGTGGAAAACATGAAGTTAAAAGCCTTCTGGAATTGGCAGAATGTATACTGGATGTTTATGGTAAGGGAGACTTCTCTAAGACAACACTGCATCATTAAATCCAAGGCAGACCCGACCATGAACTGCTTTCTTCGTTCCAAAGAAATAATAAGAAAAACAAACCAGCCAGTAATTGAGTTTTGTAAAAGAAAAAGATTGTCATTAAAGAAAAAGATTGTCATTGTCTTTATTAAGCCACATAATTCAGAGCATACACTGAGGTATACGTAGTTCCAGAGGGAGTGTCACATTGGCTCTGGCACTCCCACGGGTTAGGGAGGCAGGCAGGGACTGCTTCTCATCTCGCTGCAGCAGACCCTGCTGGCCAGACGAGCTCAGGCGGAGATCTGCAGGGCTTCAGAGACCTCCAGATGCCGGGAGCGCTCTGACGTCTGGCTCCGTCGTGGGATCGGAGGATTCCCAATGTATAAGGTCTGCTGTACAATATAAAAGAATAGGCTGGAAAATCTTGTATCTTGTCTCTCAATATATGAAACGGTGTGCCTAGCCTACCACTACTTTGAAACTCTAATGTACAGCAAAATAATATGTAAAATAAAATACTATGTAATAAAAAGAAAACTTTTATTGATTTCATGTTTTATAGCCGTCTGTGAAACAGGGGGAGAGTTAGTGTGTGAGCAAATGTAATTCCTGCCTTAGTTTCCAAGCACTGTTTTAATTGGCTCATAACTTTCCAAGAATCTGGCCAAAACTGAACCGCAGCACTTGTCAGACCTACAGGGTGACTTTAATAGAAACAAACACATCCGCTGCTAATTAAATCATTACCTCTGCTGTAAACCAGCCTTATTTTAGTGACGTTAATGCAAACTAGGGTGGCTGTAATTGGGTTAAGCACAAGACTGGTATTACATTGTTGAAAAACATGATGTCTGGCTCTGCCGCTTCTAACTGGATGATAAAAATGAAAAGAGCGATGTTCCCTCACTGAAAAACAAAACCGCCAGGGACTCTTGCAAAGATAAAGCACTGAATACACACAATAGAAAGCTCCTTATAGCCACGCAGAGGGAGCTGCTTTTTAAACCAACGTTGCCCTGAACCCTATTCACACATCTCCGCATCCAGATTCAGAAAACATGCACAGTCCAGCACCCATGAGTGCTCCCCACTGTGGTGTGAAACACAGTCCAGCACTCAATGACTGCTCCCCACTGTGGTGTGAAACACAGTCCAGCACTCAATGACTGCTCCCCACTGTGGTGTGAAACACAGTCCAGCACCCATGACTGCTCCCCATTGTGGTGTGAAACACAGTCCAGCACTCAATGACTGCTCCCCACTGTGGTGTGAAACACAGTCCAGCACCCATGACTGCTCCCCACTGTGGTGTGAAACACAGCACCCATGACTGCTCCCCAGTGGTGTGAAACACAGTCCAGCACCCATGACTGCTCCCCATTGTGGTGTGAAACACAGTCCAGCACACAGTCCAGCACCCAATGACTGCTCCCCATTGTGGTGTGAAACACAGTCCAGCACCCAATGACTGCTCCCCACTGTGGTGTGAAACACAGTCCAGCACTCAATGACTGCTCCCCATTGTGGTGTGAAACACAGTCCAGCACTCAATGACTGCTCCCCATTGTGGTGTGAAACACAGTCCAGCACCCATGACTGCTCCCCACTGTGGTGTGAAACACAGTCCAGCACTCAATGACTGCTCCCCACTGTGGTGTGAAACACAGTCCAGCACCCAATGACTGCTCCCCATTGTGGTGTGAAACACAGTCCAGCACCCAATGACTGCTCCCCACTGTGGTGTGAAACACAGTCCAGCACCCATGACTGCTCCCCATTGTGGTGTGAAACACAGTCCAGCACCCAATGACTGCTCCCCAGTGGTGTGAAACACAGTCCAGCACCCGTGACTGCTCCCCATTGTGGTGTGAAACACAGTCCAGCACTCAATGACTGCTCCCCATTGTGGTGTGAAACACAGTCCAGCACTCAATGACTGCTCCCCATTGTGGTGTGAAACACAGTCCAGCACCCATGACTGCTCCCCACTGTGGTGTGAAACACAGTCCAGCACCCAATGACTGCCCCACTGTGGTGTGAAACACAGTCCAGCACCCTGACCTCCCCACTGTGGTGTGAAACACAGTCCAGCACCCGTGACTGCTCCCCATTGTGGTGTGAAACACAGTCCAGCACCCAATGACTGCTCCCCATTGTGGTGTGAAACACAGTCCAGCACCCATGACTGCTCCCCACTGTGGTGTGAAACACAGTCCAGCACCCATGACTGCTCCCCACTGTGGTGTGAAACACAGTCCAGCACCCATGACTGCTCCCCATTGTGGTGTGAAACACAGTCCAGCACTCAATGACTGCTCCCCATTGTGGTGTGAAACACAGTCCAGCACTCAATGACTGCTCCCCACTTGTGGTGTGAAACACAGTCCAGCACTCAATGACTGCTCCCCACTGTGGTGTGAAACACAGTCCAGCACCCAATGACTGCTCCCCATTGTGGTGTGAAACACAGTCCAGCACCCAATGACTGCTCCCCACTGTGGTGTGAAACACAGTCCAGCACCCATGACTGCTCCCCACTGTGGTGTGAAACACAGTCCAGCACCCAATGACTGCTCCCCATTGTGGTGTGAAACACAGTCCAGCACTCAATGACTGCTCCCCACTGTGGTGTGAAACACAGTCCAGCACCCATGACTGCTCCCCATTGTGGTGTGAAACACAGTCCAGCACCCAATGACTGCTCCCCACTGTGGTGTGAAACACAGTCCAGCACCCAATGACTGCTCCCCACTGTGGTGTGAAACACAGTCCAGCACCCATGAGTGCTCCCCACTGTGGTGTGAAACACAGTCCAGCACCCATGACTGCTCCCCATTGTGGTGTGAAACACAGTCCAGCACCCAATGACTGCTCCCCATTGTGGTGTGAAACACAGTCCAGCACTCAATGACTGCTCCCCATTGTGGTGTGAAACACAGTCCAGCACTCAATGACTGCTCCCCATTGTGGTGTGAAACACAGTCCAGCACCCAATGACTGCTCCCCACTGTGGTGTGAAACACAGTCCAGCACTCAATGACTGCTCCCCATTGTGGTGTGAAACACAGTCCAGCACCCATGACTGCTCCCCATTGTGGTGTGAAACACAGTCCAGCACTCAATGACTGCTCCCCATTGTGGTGTGAAACACAGTCCAGCACTCAATGACTGATCCCCATTGTAGTGTGAAACACAGTCCAGCACTCAATGACTGCTCCCCATTGTAGTGTGAAACACAGTCCAGCACCCATGACTGCTCCCCATTGTAGTGTGAAAGACAAGGCAAATGCCTGCTGCTGTAGTTCTGAGCCCTCACATACCGGGGATTGCAAGAAAGAAACCTTTCAAAGCATCTTCAGTCCATTTTGATGTTTTAAATGATTGCTCATTGTGGCTGGCACTCCAACAGGGGTTTTAATTGCCCAAGCCCCCACTAATTACCAGGGTAGCATGAACATTGCTAGGAGCACACCATTCACTGGGCAAACTCCAGCGACACCAAATAAATGACTAGCTGTAAATCAGAACAGACACACGAGGCCTGCACTGCGAGCTACGGTGAAGGAATAAAAGTGAACATCACTTTGAATTATTAAGAGTGCTGTTCCAGGAAGACGAGGTACATCAAGCAACTTGACACTCTCTGATTAAACTTCTTCTTTTTTCTTCTTTTTTTAAATACTCTGGGGTTTTGTTGTCGCTTGCGACAGTGAAACAGTCTCCCAAAAGTTTATCTCGAGAGCTAAAAAGGGTAATGCAGTCTTCTGTAAAGATGTGATCATACAGCTGTATTAATAATGTCTTTGTGTCATATATTCTATGTATTCCTATATTCTATTATTATAGCTATATATTAGACAGAACGCAGTATAGAGTACTTTGCAGGATACAAGAAGAGATCCAGCCACTCACAGTCTCAGCCTGTATCTTATGGCATCCTGTAAAGAATTAATATATATATATATATATATATATATATATATATATATATATATATATATATATATATATATATATTATATTAATTACTGATATTTAAAAAAAAATAAAACATAATTAGAAGAGTGAAAAGCAGGCTTTCAAACAGTTTTCACTGTATATTTGTATATTTCATTTCTTCTGTGTCAGGTTTTCTCCTCATGTGTGACATGTAAGTATGGATTTCAAAGGGCTTTTAAAAATCTCTCACATGCACAGTCTGACACGGTTGGAGATTCAGTTTGACAGTGCAATGGAGTCTCATTACTTGTGCAAGCTGCTGAAGAGATTTGTAATAACGGCTGTGTGATAACGTGATTATCCATTAACCACAACACTGCTCTTCACTTCATGTCTTTTATTTTCCAGACCTGATAATATTTTGATTGTATAATTTTATTATTAACTAGTTTATAAATGTGCATTTTGCAGGAAACTGTCTGTCTTTGTTGGGGACACGTCCAAACATTAGTTGTTCAAATCCGAAGTGGTTATTCAGCTGCATGCAGTGCAGACAGTTTTTAGGTTTCATATCCTAATATATCATCAGCATTTGATTGTTTTTAATTACCACTAAATCTAATTACAGACGACTATAAACTGCGGTGCAGTATAATAAACAGAGTCAGCATGCAGTTCCTCCATATAAAACTGGTACGCACTGTAATTGCAAGGCACAGCAACTTTAATAAGGTCAAAGAAAGAAGTGGCTTCACTTTGGGCTAGATGTCTAAAGAGCTTCAGGATACGTTTCTAATGAACAATGCAGCCCTCAAGAAATAAACTGGAGTGAGAGGGGCTTGCATCCCTTGTGGATCCCTGGATCATATTGTTCTGAAGTTTCTAGCTCTTCGGATCAGTGTCTACTGGAGACGGATCATGGAATAAGGCTTCAAATCCTTTAAGCTGTGACAGATTTATCTGCCACTTTTCAGCTCTTTTTTAATACCCTGTAACTGTGTAGTTGTAAGTAAATGCATTTAAATTTGGGCAGGCTGGTAGTGGCGGAGGATGAGTGCTGGTTTTGTGTGTGAGGGATGCTGGGCATCAATGACACTGAAGCTTACAAAAAATGGGTAGTGTTGGTAAAGCCCAGTAGATACATGCCTTATCTTATCTTGGAGAGTTTTTCTTGCCTGATTTGGTAACTGCTGCACTACTGTTAAAATCGACCCAGATGCAAACTGTGGTCAGCATCAAATATCCAGCCTGAAGCCACATTGTGGTGCAGCTTGCCTTTGCAAAACCCATGCATTGTTATTGTTTTGAATCAATACATTGGGGTTAAGCTTCTGGGGGTTTTAGGTCAGATCCAGTAAAATACAAGCTTATTTTTTTCAGGCAGTATTAAATAATTGCTCCTGCCACTGGCATGGTCTGTATTAAAAGCACAAGTTCAGACTGTTCTCAAGCCTGCAAGTGGAAATCAGGTCCCATGCACTAACAACATCCAAAAAAAGATGATATGCCTCTATCAAATAGGTCAGAGGCGCAGACGCATGCTTCTTCAAAGTTCTTGTTTGGGTTCCAGGTTCTGTAAAACATGTCCTAATATCAGACTTGGCCATTTCTCTGGATACTTAACTCAACTTCATTTAATTTTGGTTTATTTTATTTCTGGAGCACCTTTCATACCACAGTATCTCAAAGCGGTTTATGTTGGTTAAAACAGAAAGAAGTGTGCAATATCAAGAAATAGCAGAAATGTAAAATAGAAATAATACAAATAATAATTCAGTAAGCAGCAATCCGTCCAGTAACTGTTTTTTTTGCTTAACATCGTTAGAAGGTTTTGTAATTCTCGGCAAGCGTTTTCTGGCAGATCTCCCTGTACCAGCTACAAATGAGATCTGCGGTTCACCGTCACACTCACTTGCCAAGGTTCCTGGTCGTGCACAAATGAATAAAAATAACAGCAGCTGTTCGTCTTCACAGATGCTCAGATGACTGGAGGCTCCCATTGTATAACTGCCTCTTGTGTTTGCTGCTGAAGAATATGTACACGTGTAAACCTGGCCGGGGGGGGGGATACTGAAGGCTTTATTTTTAACGATGGTTTAAAGTAGGCTGCGCAGGCTGTGTTTGTGTATGTCTACCAGCACCATCACTAGGACCTTTCATCAACAAGCTGTTTTAGAAACCTGAAAAGAAAACAAGCCCCAGACATCTGAGTGCCCAGATTCGGTTTGGGTTTGCGTTTGAGAAATTCATAACCGTTGCTTCCCTAACAGAAATCTATTTAAAACGATTGAAAGCTAAAAACCAACAGCTCAGAGGGCTTCCATCTCTAGCTAAGATTTTTTGTTCCACTCCCTGGAGAATAGGCTTAATACGCATTTGCTCATCATTTTTATAAAAATAAACCCCAGTTAAAAGTTGGTGGGGTTGAGCTTGAATGGGCCAACTTACCCCCCAAAAAATTGCTAATGCCAATAATGGGTTAATATTTGAACGACAGCTTTGATTATGTGTATTACTCTTGTGCAACCTAGACCCTCTGAATGGAAGTATTTTGTTGCCCACACTTAAAAGGAGACAGCAGTTGAGCACAGTACAGTCCAAGGGGATTGTAACTGAGGCAAATGGATTTTACACATCTGGCTATCATGTGAAGCAACAGTTGTAATTTTCATTACCACAGATTCAGTGGCAGAGATGGGTCTGTACTGTTCTCTCGTTGCAGGCTGATGGAGTTCTAATGATTCAAGAGTTTCAGAAATAAAAAAAGAGTGTTCAGGTCTGTGGTGAACAATATCACAGCTCAGGCAGTACACTTACTCAGGTTCCCCCCATTTCAATAAAACACGCATAGTAACTGACAAAATAATAGGGAATTAGTCTTCAAGCTTCAGCCTAGTTTTTCTTGAGTGTAGATTAGTTTTCCCTTGTTTGAGGCCCCACCTTTCAAAAGAGTTACTGTGGTGTTTTAAAAAAGTGGCCAACGTTTTCCCTAGAGTTGTAATATATTCCAACAGTCTTTTTTTCTAACAACAAATTCAACTAAAGCATGTGAAGTCCTCTACTGTGAATACGCTGGGGGGGTCATGGTTGGAACAAATCCTAAAGAGGTTTATAAATGCATTATACAGTACATCAGCGCATTCCAAGATTCTTCGGTGCTTAGCAAGCTCCTAGCACAACATGCCAAATGCATAATCTAGGCACAAGTTTAATCAATGGGGGAAGATAAATGAGAACAAATAATAATACAGTAATAATAAACATTACTGATTTATTGCTGCAGATTTTTGCTTGTCATAAAGGCTCTTAAATAAAAATTTAAAAAAACGGGGCACTGTTTAATTGAAACGTGTATTAAGATGTTACTTTGTAATTGTGAATGTGATAAGCACTGCAGGGTAGATTCAGGCATTGCACTGAACATTTAGTACCATTATGAGTCAGGGAAGAAAATATGAATGCGCTCCTCAGGAACTGAAGCTGTTGCTGTATTGCTGCTTGATAAGGAGCACCTTCAGATGCAATCCGAAAGATCTAAAGGAGTCTGTAGTTTAGGTAACATTCTTGAAAATTGAAGGCAGTTGTTGTTTTTACCAGGTGGAGGTGACAGACAGACATGATTAGTGCATGTGGGTCCACAGTTTGAATACACTGATAATAGTGTCACCCCTGAGTAACACACCTGAAACACTCGCATGGCTGTTGGAAATGCTCTTTCTTTTGTGAAACAGAGGTTGTATTTAGATCTGGCACCACTTCAATCAATACAATGATCTTACTTGGTCAATACATTTGTGCTGGGCTAAGTCCTTAGTTTAATTCAGTAGCAGAAAAAGACATTTATTGAGCAATTAACATTTGTCCTCTCTCTCTCTCTCTCTCTCTCTCTCTCTCTCTCTCTCTCTCTCTCTCTGTTGCTTTGATACACTTTGTGGCACTGGGCTAATGAATGCTGAATGCTGATTTCCTGCAATCTCCACGAGACTAAGTAGCTACTGTATCTCTTGTGCTCAAAACAATTTGATTCCTATCGAACAAAAAGTATATCCCCATAGAACAGACAGGCAGCCAGCCCTATAGCCTTTGATTTAGCTTTGTGTCGAGATTATACCTTTCCTTGGAATGAAAGTGTAATCTTTTGAGTACACACGCTGCTGTGCAAAGCTCTGCTCTTTTAGACTGCTGCTGTTTTATAAATTCTATCACACTCAAACCAATTAACATTGTTAGAATGCCGCTGAAATGTTATCAGGTCTCACACCTTTCATGTGTCGTTTTTAAAGTTTAAAGGAGTATCGTCATTTTCGTTGTATAATTATTTTGCAAATTTTAGGGTTATTTTCGGAGAATGTGTTTTTTTCCTGGTTAGTATTCTTGATTGTGTAGTGTGAGATGATGTACAAGAGGATGAAGGGTGATAAGTCATGTGCCTTATACCCAGGGTGTGTACTTACACAAAGGGCATGTTATACTCCGTAAGGATCATTGCAATTATTGAATGTGAATTATCTTAATCACTTAAGATACTTTAAGGACTGCAGCCACTGTAAGGGTTGCAGCTAGTCTGAGCCCTGGTAAAAACTCAAGAGTCAGGTTTTGCAGCGATTGTTGGAATGCTGTGCACCATCTAGACTGATGGATTGGAGATGTTTTTATTCCTTCTGTTCGGGAGAGCTCTTTTGTACATGGATGCAAGCACAGCAGTTGTGATTAATGTAGCTCCAGCACTCCACTGTGACTGGCAGGGCATGGAATGCAAATCATTGTGGACAGGGGGCTCGTGAGTTATGGGTTTAAAAAAAAATAAAGCAATGGAGACGTAAGGGTCTGGCAGCTTCTCGTGGGAAAAACGATGTCTAGATTTGTTTCACTTGTGTAGTACTGTAAATGTAATTGATTTTTTGATACAATAAAGTTATTTTGCAAGAAGAGGGGTTGGCGTTGACTCAGGCGGGGGAAATTACAGAAATTATTGTTGAAGAGCCAGTATTTTAAACTTTAGGTAGATAGATTACGTTTACAATTAGGCATGCTTAAAATGGAGTGGTATAGCACATTAACACATAAACCAGAAATTAATGGTGAAAATTTGACTTTCAGCTAGAAGTTTGGGTGGGGCGATCGTTCAAACCGGGCAGAATCTGGAGAGTTACAAAGGGTTCAGTTGAATTATGTTTGCTGAATGTTCAGAAAACTTCCACACTGCACTGGTGAAACCCTCCAGCCTTTACACCAAGCCATTTAATATACTGCTCTATCGCTGACATCTTGTGCTCAAGCCACACTGAAATCACTTACACAACCTAACCTGGATATTATAATCACAGGAGACCTTCAGTAGACCATCAAACAGGCTTTCACAGGTTAACCAGGAATTGGTACAGCATGGGTGAACTAGTCTGGAAATGTCTGTGCATTTTCTGTGTTCAAACCCCCACATCCTGAGACACAGGGACGCTGTGTTATGTTATTGCCAGCTGAGCCGTCTCAAATCTGTGGCTCGGGAATACTAAGGGCAGGCTTGCTGTAGCATACAAAACCGTGCTGGCACTACAGCACAGAAGTCCTTGAGCAGACCTAAAGGCACAATTACTGTGCAAAAAGTGCGTGTGCATCAGAAAACCAGACCCTTAAAACCACTGCTGAACAGCACTGTACTGTATGCTTATAAGTGTACGAAGGCTACCATGAGTCAAATTGAGAGTATATTTCTCGAGCACTCTTTGCTGTGTCATACAAAGAGTGTAAGAGAAAGTGCACTCTGAACTTGATTAGAGGGAGCCACCCAACACTTATAAACATATCATAAGTAATTGATTCTAAATTGAAAAAAACAGACGAAAAGCTGATAGTAACGTTTATATACAGTAGAACCCGTTGTGGTTTAAACATTTAGAATGCTTTGTCATTTGTCATTGATCTATACTCTCTGCGAAAATTCTAAGTGCAGTTGATGCTAATAGGATCCAATGGGGGCTAATGTTGAAATGCACTTTCAAGCAGTAATTATATAGGTGAACCCTGTAAGGTCTCAAAGGGGATTTTGTATTCAGGCATCACAAGATGGGTGTTATTGGTCAATTTCTAATGTCACCGGCACCTCAAGTGGTTTAATTTGCACTTCCTCGCTTGACTTCATGGTGCCTCAGAAAGAACAGGTCCGCTCTATACTACCACCTGTCTAGTAGGAGCTGGGTTGCTGTTCTGTTAAAGGTGCTGTCCTTTAAAACATGTTCTATAAAGAAAAAGGAAACAATATAGCTGGTATTCTGTTTGCAAACAAAAAAGCATGCAACCCTCTTACGTGACCTGTCCGAGGGCAAAGTAATTTCCGTCAGCACTCTTTTGTACAAAATAGCTTTTACATCGATGTCCTTAAAAAAATACCAGCAGTAATGCATTAGAGCCGTAGGTTATTGTTTAACATAGCTAGTAATTGGTTGAAAACCGTTAGGCTGATTAAACTGGAAGGGGGCAAGCTCAGTCTGCATGGGCTAAACCATTGATCATAGCAAGTAAACAGACAAGAATACACATGCATTTATTCAGGTCATTTTAAAAGGCTGAATCAGCAGTCTTTTGTATTTTATTACAATTGACTTTCACTTTTCCTTGTAAGTAAGCTGATTTGGGTGGCATTTTCTGATGTCCTTGGGCAGTCGGTTGACAGCTAGTGTTGACACTCGTAATGAAGGGCATGTCATTTATCTGATTGCTTGGGATTGAGTGTGCTGGACTCTCGTTCCCTGCTGGCCGTTGTTGCAGAGGCCATCAGACTAACAACCATCAAGCTACTCCCATCATCAGCCTCCCCAGTGATCGTGTTAATGGATGGATTGGGGAGCCTTTATGAGAAGGAGAGCGGGTGGCTTTCTTTGCTCTGTGTCCCCTAGTTCCACACTGCCTTAAGTAGCAAAAGAGCAACACAGGGTGTTGATGCATACACTATCAGGGCAATTTTCAACATTCTTAAAC
This sequence comes from Polyodon spathula, assembly GCF_017654505.1. Lineage (NCBI taxonomy): Eukaryota > Metazoa > Chordata > Actinopteri > Acipenseriformes > Polyodontidae > Polyodon > Polyodon spathula. Next base: position 1,932,666 of record NC_054547.1, on the reverse strand, counting down.
AACAGACTAGTTGCCTATTCCACTATAAAAGTTTATCTGCATGATAATTTTGATGTTGATTCTTTATCAGGCTATGCAGTTGCTGTTCTATAAAATGTGGTTTTTTTGTGTCTGTGCATTTTTTTATCATGTTGTATGATAGTTCCCAAGAATTCATTACCATGCTTTTACTACTAGGCTTTATACTTTGCTTTATTTTTTATAACAGTTTACTACAATAATAATTGTAAAAGGAGTTTGGAAAAGGAGCTGCAGCATTTTGTGGGGGTTCATTTTCATCTAATTCACGTTATTTCTGTATGCCTGCTTCACCTCGGATCACAGATTTGAATGAACTATAGAAGTGATTTAAAGCTGTAGTACAGCAATGCGGGATGACTCCCATGCTTCATGCAGTAATTGTGATTTTATGTTTCAGTAGCATTGGGTTCAGTTGGGAAGATGATTGTATCGTAAAGCACCTTCTTAAGAATTCCCTGTGCAGACACACAAAGCTCCTCTTGGTTTTAGTAACAGTATCATTCTGCAGAGCTTCAAAAACAGATCAATGCAGAGGAAGTTCTAGCTTTGCACAGAGCATGTGGAACTGCATGCTAATCACATAGAAATGAATGCAGATAAGGGACGTGTTGTTCTCATGTTAAGTGTGTTCATACCAGTGAACAAAGGCCATGCTTGTAACATTAGTGTTTTACGATACATAGATTGAGTTTCATTACTCTTGTTCTTAGTTTGAGCTGAGCTACTGTAATGAATTGACAGTCCATTAAGGGAAAAAACATGTCTTGAAGGGAACATTGTGTCCTTAAGGCAGATCCTACTTAGCAAGAAACTGTATGTCAGGATGGATTCTGAAGAGGCAGGTTAACGCAAGGAGTACAAGGCATTGGAAGAATCACAATATTAGCATGTTGCCCTTTTCATTCTTTCATATTCTCTCTTCCAATACAGTTGAACCCCCATTTTATCCTAACTCCTCTGGGGAAATGAGCATCAGGACAAAGGAGAGTTGAATTCCTTGTAGGGGGACACTTCTAGTGCTGACAAAGAGAGTTAGACTGTATTTCTGTATTTGTTAATGCAGAATTGTTTGGCAGTCAAGTTAGGGGTAGTAATGGATGGTTATGTCTTATATTATTACCGTTAGGAGCTTAGCATGTAGAAGGGTTGCTTTTAATCTTGTCAGGTATGGAGCAGCCCATATGAATTCCCATCAGCAACCAGAAATCCACCTCCAGTACTAATCAAACAGCTGCACAGAGCAACCCTGCTAAGAAGGCTTGTGATTTAAAAGAGCAAAGTCTCTTATTAGAAGCATAAGTTGCTGTACCTATGAAAAATACTAATAATACAGCAATCCTTCACTATAATGCAACAAAGAAAGGAGTATTGTTCTGAGGGATTTAAGTGGCTAGCAACCCTGGGGCTCCCGAGTGACACATCCAGTAAAGGCGTTGGAGATCGCAGGTTCCAATCCAGGCTATGTCATTGCCGACCGTGACCAGGGGTTTCCAGGGGGCGGCGCACAATTGGCCGAGCGCCGCTCGGGTAGAGAGGGTTTAGGTCGGCAGGGCAATCCATGGTTCACTGCGCACCAGCGCCCCCTGTGGCTGATAGGGCGCCTGCGGGTCTGCAGTGGAGCCATTCAGATCTGTGTTGTCCTCCGGCACTATAGGTCTGATAGCGCCTCTGTGGATCCGCAGTGCGAAAAAATGATGGCCTGGCAGGAACTCGTTTCGGAGGACGTGTGTTTCTGCTTCCGTTTCCCGAGTCGCCGAGAGATTGCACCAGTGAACTGGGACTAATAATAACACAATTGTTGATTCCAAATTGGGGAGAAAACTGGGGTAAAAATAATTTGGCAAAAAAAAAAAAAAAAGTGACTATCAACCCTGATGCAATAAGCTGTAAGTACATCTGGTTTTCTGCCTGACACTTTCCGTTTATTATGAAATGCAAGACCAATCAAATGGGTGCAGTTTTTAAGTAGGCTGGCCGGGGCTGTGCCCCAGTGTCTGAGCCCCCTGGACAGCAGCCTTGTTTCTGAACTGAGTGTCTGTACCGCTGCTGCTGACACCAGTGGCCATGCTCTGAGTATTTATAGCACTGCAGAGTGACACAAAAGAGTGGGAGACAGAGCTGGAGGCTAATGTTACACAGGGTAGCGAAGAGGCTTGATACCACTTCGATCCTTGTTTAAAACTAATTGGATTTGTAGGGCATTGTAGTGAGGTCCTTTTGTGACTCGCTGTTGTTTTTTTTATTCGTGATAGACGGTGATGGTTATAAAAGTCATTAAGAGGAGCCCCGGGGGCAGGGCTTTGAAGAAATGGGGAATCTTTGTTCTGTCTCCACGAATCTCTAATAAATCCAGGGCTAGAAATAAGACTTATATTGCATAGCAGTTTCATTCATGCCAGCTTGAGTAGCCACAGTGTATGGGAAACAAGCTCGGGTGCGTCGTATTTAACTCTTTGCAAAACCAGGAATGGATTAAACTGCTGTACAGTGGGAGTCTTATTTCCATCCTTGTAAAGCTGACCTCAGCTGTGTTTCTGTTAGAAGCCACCCAATTATGGTTCTATCTTGGCTATCAAGCTAAAGGGAGGGTGTAAGGGGGGGGGGGGGGGCAAAGCATGATAACCAAGAGATAGTAGAGACTTGTTTATTTTAGACATTCAGGTATTTGGTTTTAAAACAGACTGATGGAATGTATAAAGGGCAGTGACTGGTTTCTCTGTCTGAGACAAAGAAATACCCGATTTATTCTCTGTTTTGTTTCAACCTTAGTTGGTTCAGTAATTAAAAGTTACCCTGGGTTGTGCCTACTGCCTAAGGAAATGAATCTGTTCTTAATTTTCAATGTCAATTGAAACTAAAGCAACAGACTGTTGTTAAACCGTATTCATGTTGGACATAATGCTACTATTTTATAGATTTTATTTGTTCTTGTGGAAAAAAAGTATAAACTGATTATTTTCCGAAACTGTAGCATAAACGGTAGTATTTAAAAATAATGAATTTCCGTAGAACACATAAGCAGTCTAGACCGAAGTTGAAGCAGCCGAGTGCTTGCGTGTTTCACCGTGTATATCCTTATAAACTGAGCAGTGACTGGCACTACGGCAAGGTGTGTGCATCTGAGTAACAGACACACAGACCCACAGCTTATGAAGTGAGAGTGTTAAAACAATACCCAGACTCGATGGCAAGGGCTGATTCTCTTCTATACCATCCCTGTACCAATTTAGTGGGATGGTTAATGTGTAAATCTTCTTTTACGGTCTAACCCAAACTCTGTACCTACCCCTAACCCCCTTAACCTTAAGCATAACCATAACCCTCTTCTCAAACAAATGTGTACTTACATATATCGTGCAAAAAGATTTACACAGTAAGCACATTGTAACTGGGCATAATAACATTGTAATTCTGTGTAAGTACACGTGGATTTACTAAGTAACTTAGTAACTTGATTGTTCACCTGGGGTTTTGGGAAGTGCTTGTGTTGGGCTGCAGTGCTTGTATTGCCTTTTTTGAATAATGGTGACATATTGGTATCTTCAGTAAATGAATTGAGCCAATAACACTCTATCTATTCATAATAAACCCCACACTGCACCTGATCCATCACGAGCAGGCAATTTTATTAAAGTGTCACACAAAAGAATACTCAAGAAGACAGGCTGGCTCTTCCTGTGAGATCTTGCTGCTCTTGGCAGATCTCGCTTCGATTTCATGCGGGAGAGGGCAGGTGTGATATAGCATTGCCAGTTCAATCTGCCTGCATTTAGAAATCGCTCTGTAAAATGTTGAAAGATAATTAAATAATTTGACAGAGCAGAATGTGGGCTGGGGGAAAAAAAAAGAAAAAACATCTTGTTCTTTTAATTCTAAAGGCATGTTTTAATGTGGCTGACTCTGGCCCCAGTTCCTCTCCACCCCTCTGATCCACCCTTTTTATTGGCTGGAACAAAACGGTAGCATATAACTGCAGGGATTTCACTGCCAAGCGGCCTTTCCCAGGCCTGCGTGTCCTTGGACTGTGTAAAGAGCTGGCAGGAGAAGTCAAGCTGAAGTGTCTGATAAATGCTTTCCACTGTGTCGTTCACCATTAATGCTTTGCCACGTTCCGTGGCGAGGTATGTAATCTCATCACTTACCCATAAACTGTTCACTGATATTTTGAAATCCATTCGTTGTGTTAAAACATAATTTTGTGTTCTTTTAGAATTTGTTTTTATCAGTTTGGCAGCAATAGGGTTCAGCCAGAGGCTACTGCTTGAGTATCCCAGAGTCCCCCAAATCACCTTTTGGTTGGCACAGGCTGCCAGCTGGTTTGGGAAATAAGATCTCTAATGCCCAAGAAACATCAGAAACCTCACTCCAATCCACAGCAGCTGTAGCGACCTCTGGGGGTTGACTTCAACAAACATTGTGCACACAAGTTAGCACTTAGACTCTCTTGATTCTTAAAGTTATATTACTCCAAAATCGTTTTACGATTGTAAGTGGTGTTTGTGATTTTTTTTCTCTTCAGATAAAAGTAATGCTAATGACAGTTTGGAGTAAATAACTTTGAGAATCTAGCCCTGAAACTTTAAACAGTGTGTAGGAGCTGCTCTGCTCTGATAACCTTGGCAATTGACTCCAAAGTGATAAAACCCTGCCACCATAATTCTTCTTAATTGTTTGGAATGCATGTCAGTATGTGTGGAAATTGAAGAAATTTTAATGTTGCATGAAAATTAATTCAGAATGAAGCCTGGAGGGCTAGAGCCTGTTTTTTTATCCTGCTATCAACATTGTCTGTGAAGAGAATCTGCATCTGCAATGTTTGCTCAAGCTTAACACATGATTCAACAACACGTCAAGAAAAGGGTATCTTTCCATTAGCTTCAATATAAGTAGCAAACTCTTCCTTCATTTCTTGAACATTTTGCTGGGCTTCTTCCAAGTTCTGGTTCCTGACAACACGCCAGTTGTGCTTTCACTTTTGATATTAATCCATCTTTCGGGTGAGACGTTGTTGTAAGTGACTCTGCAGCTGATGCATAGTTCACACACCCTAGTCTTGTATCTTTTAAAGCGATTTGTGATGGTGCTCCACTATGAAAGGTGCTATAGAAAAATAAGTGATTATTATTATCTGATAATCGTGGTGTAACAAATAAAGAATGCATATCAAATTGCAATGAGAAGTAGAATGTGAATTGTGATTTTTGCAGTGATTAGAAAGGGGTTGATGATTCATGAACGATGTAAATATATACAACAAACCTGTACACCTACAGTACCTGTCTGACGTAAAAACCCAGATTCAACTCTGACCAAAATACATACCTGTCTTAAAAAGGTGACAAATTTAGAAAAACAGACTAGCCTAGAAATTGCAGGAAGATCAAAAAGCAATATCTTTGCAAGTGATTGTGCATATAAAGGATGGAAGGTGCTGTGCAGTTTAAATGCAGGTTTGATTACAGCTCGAGTCTAGGGGAGACGGGTTGGGAGAATTTGGGGAGAGGGGAGAGGGGTTGTCAAGTTACCCCTGATTGTGCCCTCCTCATCAGTGAGCACATTCTTACTCATAATGTGGTGTTTTTACCCACAGGTTGGATATGTGAGCTGTCACTGTGATCAGGACATCACACACAATCTAAGGAATTAAAAGCTAATTTTCTAATGTGAGAGCTCCTCCTGTGTCTCTATGAGTACTCTATGGGGTTGTGATGATCCGCTTTAGTGGTGGAATAATATCCATTAGCAATTGGATAGAGTAAGTGAAAAGTGTCAGGCTTTGCAGTTTCCTCAAAGCGTATTTAAAATGGAGACCCCAAAAACACAAGGCTGCAGAGCGTGCTCCAGTCTTTTTATAAAAGATGGAAAAAAAAACCCAAAAGTTATAAATCATCATCATATGGCAATTGTTTTTAATGTTATGTAATTTTAAAAAATTATAACATTATCATTTTTTATGACAAACCAGTGAGGACCCACTGCAACACTCCATCAGTTTTTTTTTTTTTTTCACAGAGAATGAGGGCTCCCCCTTGTGGAATGCTTGAGTAATGTGTTTGTTGTAAGATGCAAGATTCTCGTCCTAGACCGTCTCTCGTCTCATAGAATGTTAGCATGTACTCTAGCATTACTATCACTGCTATGCATGATCTGCACCAGTTCTCACTCACACAGGCAGCTTCCATGCTATAAAGGAATGATCTCTACAATAGGATGTGCAATGAGGACCCGGGGGGGCACAGAACAGAAGCCAAGCTGAGAAGCAGGCTTTCTGCTTGTAGATATAAGAGGGATCAATTGTGAATGACACAAGCATTCATACCAAGCGCTGGGATATATACAAACAGATGGTGTGGACTGTGATGTGCTCAACTAGAATCCAGATACAGTAGTCTGACAGGGCTTTAAAACTAGTAGTAGCATTATAACATACAGTACAGTACAGACCCAAACCAGCCACCCGAAATCAAAACACACAACCGCTTAAAGAAATAAAAGTGTTCAATTCTGTGTTTAAAATAACATTCTGATCGTTACAGCGTTTCAACAAAAAGTGAATGGTTTATGAAAATGTTTTCACCAGCATTTGCTGCTGTTCAGTTTTATGCTATGGAAGCTTCTGAGCTCCATGGTACAGTTCTCAGCTGTGGATGCTTAGGAGCTGAAAGTTCAATCCTCCCATCTCACCCACAATGCCCTTCTCCTTCACCTTGAGAAGGCATGCCGCTGCTGCGGCTGTGTTCGGGAGAGAGCAGTTATTGTTAGCTGAGCCATGCAGCTGTAAATGTACCCTCTCACACTTTATTAAACACAGTGGTTAGTTAGCTTGGCCACTGAGCTTTTGTTTTAAAAAGAACAATTGCTCTCTAAGGAAGTCGACTGCACATCATATTCTTCACTTACCCATCCTGTTAAATGTTTATTTGTGTGTGTGTGTGTCCAAATGGTATTCTGTCAAACTAAATGGTGAAAAATAACAGACTGATTTCTTATTAAATGTAACCTTTTATATAACCTGTAGGTTTGGTTGAGATTAAACTGCCTTCCGGTTGTTGGCCCTTTTGGAAAGTTGCAAAAGCAGACTGTCCATAGCGATTAGAAAAACTGCAGGCGCAGCCAGAGACACATTTTAAGTCAGCTGGGAGCTGTCATGCAGTGTTTCTAGCACAGGAACATCACAGGGGATTTCGATGAGCCTGCATGCCTCATGCATATTGAAGAGATTTCAGTCATGATAAAGGGCACAGGTCAAGTGTGTGCACATTTCAATCTGAGGTCCTTATTCTGAGGCACCTGGTAATATCCTGCTGGCATCACGCATTTCAAATGGACTGTCTGGGTAAACTAAGCCAGATTTCTGGATTTGAAGGGCTCGGCACCGCAGCACCCCCAGAGCTCTGAGTGTGCTGGTGAAATGAAAGCAGTGCAGAGACAGGCCCTCATCTTTCAGACAAGACAGAGCAGCTCATGGGTTCTTCATAGCTAATGGCATTTAGCTCTCTTTCTTTTTTCTTTGTCTCTCTTTTCTTTCTTTCATTTTTGCATTTGCCTATTACTAAGCAAGGAATGTTTTAAGACCACAAACTCCTTTAAATTTAGATGACAAGAAGTGTCTTCGTATTGAAACATAAAGCAGATACCTGTACAGGAAAAACAATGAAGAGACCTGTGGCTGAAGGTATCGGTCAATCAATCAATCTAACAATAAGTTAATAAACTGCCATAATTCATGCTTGTGTGTTTGTATTTTTTATCTATACCTAATAAGCATTAAGACCTCAATGCTTAGTCTCTTCTTTTTTTGGTACAGTATAGGATCTCATTCCCGTGCCAGTTTGTGCCACATGTATTAGGATTTGACAGATCCAGTCCCCTGGGGGCGTAGGGCAGCTGCTCAAGCAGTTTGGTGGCAGCACTGGGATCCCCATCCTCAGTGTTTTCTCTGTGCTTTCCTTTGACAGGTTCCTTGGGGCAGGCTCATCTTCCAGAGCCGCTGACTCTCCCGGATCAGGCGCCCGTGGTGGTGATGAGAATTATAGAGGCGTTGGAGAGACCGGGTAGGCAGTCAGTTTATCTCACACACTTCAGACCCTTAAAGCGACACGCCTCTTCAAATACAACAACCAATGCATTTGAATTGTCCAAGCGATCCTCAGGATTGCAATGCTAATGAGTCTAATCTGTCTGGCAGCATGACAGAGGTCAGAATGGGTTACACTGAGGCTGTGATGCAGACACTCAAAGTTCAGTCCTTTTTGAACTGTGCCCACATGCTGTAGCAATGCACATTCCCAGAATCTCTGGTAATTTGATAAAGTCATGATCAGTGTAGGTTTGGCGTGCATTCTATTATATTGCAGTATGTATTGTAAGAGGTGAGTGCAAAGCTTGATATGCATTTACAGAACTGATTATTTAAAGCCACGTCTGATGCTTTTCTTCCCAGAGTAATACACAATGCATCTGTGTTGAGAAATGCAATGCTGTATAATTGTGTGTTTTCTTTGTGGAAGGTGGAGAGGGCGAGTCTCTATATAGATCTCCTCCTGGCTCCTCCTGCAGCACGGAGCTCCAGCAGGCTCTGGATGCAGGTGAGTCTCACATCCCCCCCTCGCTCGGTGTTGCTTTTTGCAATGGCTGGTGACTGAGAGAAGGGAGACTAAGAAAAGTCTCCCCGCTGCCTTCTAAAGGGGTGCACAGGTTTGAAATAAATGTTTTGCAGCACACCTGTTAAAGTATATATACTTGGTTAAAGAAACCGCAGTCACATGTGCAATATGAGAGCTTGTATTATAATCCACCCAAGCTGTTTCTCACTAACTTGATAACATTAATTTTATGCTCTGCGGCATTCACCCTGAAAGAATAGCTTTGATTAATTGTTTTGTTTGTTCTCTATCAACATTTACCTCTAGCAAATACAGGAGTACCTGAATAGACACACTAGGAAACTGTGGCAACCTTTAAATGTTATTCCTAGTGGTACCACAGGGGGGTGCTCTATTATAACACTGCATGCAGCTGATAGCCTTGGTGTGTAAAGCCAGCTGAACACTCAGTTGTGGTTGACAAAAGGATTTTTTTTTTTTTATTTGCTAATATTCTGGTATTATTTCCTGTAAATTAGCCAGGATTGTTTAGCAGGTGTGCAACATATTTAATGGCAGTCCTATATCTATACCTGTTTGTCCATACCCCCAGAGCAGTTTGACTGTGTGTTGTGAGCAGGGGACTGTTTCTCAACAGCTTCTTCAATCTGACCAGCATTGCAAGAGCACTGCGAGAACACAATTCGGGAGCTCCAGACGCTGTTGAGCTTGTTCATGGAGGTTTGCAAAACAACCAAAACATTTTACAAAACAAACAATATCATTATTTTATGAATTATTTTTATTTATTTATTTTTTTTGTAGTGGAATTAAGTGCACATTTTCTTTGTTTTATCGATCAATGCTGTCCTTAGATGCAAAAAGACACTTTGTGGAAATAGATCATTCAATAAATGCATTACCTATTGTATGTGTTACTGGAAGGTCAGTATGCAAATAATAATAATAATAATTCTTAAGAAAATCACTGTTTTAGTGGCTCTCCAATCCCTTCAGATTTATCACGCCACCACTGCCCCCCACTAATTAGATTTCAACCAGGCAGGCTGTCGATGCATCAGCCCCTCATTTCCTCTACAGTTCTTACGTACGCACAGGGTCTTTTTCATGTGGCTTGATGATAGTAATTGAACTGTTCCATTCCATCGGTATCTGATAAGGAAGCCCCAGCTGAGGGGCTACGCGCATACAGAAGTGCATGACAGTCCCATTAGAAGAAGCGCTGATGTGGATCATAAAAAAGCAGTGATTACAGTCCTGATTGGGAGCTTGCATCCAGTGCAGACACACACAGATATTCTGTATATAAATGCATGTGGTTAACTATCTTCTGGCAGAATTACAGCTTGTATTTGTATGACCATGATAGCTGTCACTCCGATCGCATGACTGTATTTATTTTTCCACTGGTTGAGAAAGACATACCGTTGTCATTCTGAAGGCGTCCTTTCATATAAAGCCCTGTATTTCCTTCATATTAGATTGTATTAAGTTATAACCCATTCACTGGCGAGCAGAGCGATGTTAATAGGATACAGCAGCATTACCCTAATCACTACAGTGTTAGCACCATCCATAGAAAACAATGCTTGTATGCTGCTAGTTAGAGGCATAGTGAAGCTGCTTTGCTTCTAGCAAGTAGTGCTGTGTCTAGCTGATCAGTTGTGGGATTTTCGATATTAGTTATTTCTAGATTTCAGTGCCACATTGTGGTTATATCTAAAAAAAACCTTCATTTTATCTTCCAGTTTTCTGGTTTTTGCTTCACCCCCAGATTGTGCAGCTAACAGTAGGGAACGTCATGCAGGATATGTGCCCTGCAGCAGTCATCTGAATCATTAAGCGCCATTAAGGGCTGCTGAGGACCTGGCTAGCTGGTGAACTGACTTCTCCAGCACTCTGGCAGTCTGTAGCTGTCATCATGTTGTTGTTCTTTTCATTTCTATTCTTCTTCTTTTTCTAGATAACGCAGCACTTGGCACAAAAGAAAACGCTGCTTACTTCCCTCTAAGTGATCCGCACTCATTGGCCAAGGGTGATGTCATCATACATGCAATAGTCAATAACCTATTAGGGCTATAGATTTTACAATCAGCTGGGGAAAATGCGCATTTGCTGCCAAAGCTGATTTTTATTACACTAATTTACTGAGCAGTGCGTTTAATAGACAGGAGCGTTTGTCATGAAGTTAATGTAATTTCAGAGTCAAGTGTGACAGAGAGTGTAAGGATGCAGCATGCATCTCTCTGTGTGAGGCCTGCAGCAGGACATTAAATAGCTGACTGGAACCCTTAAATGCCCAAGTGGGGTGAAATCGGACCCCATGCTCACATGTTTTTTAGCTTTCATATTTAGCATCCCAGTGGTTAACCATAGTCTTGAAATGATTGCACACAAGGGCTATTTAACTAGGCTCTCACAGGCTCAAATCTGAATCACAAATGAGTTAGGAGTAGCACGCAGTGGACTACAAACACTCCTGTGAACTCAGGTTCATTTGTAATTAAGGAAGAGGGATAGTATTTTTAGTTTCAAGACCTAATGTACAGACTTTGATTAACAGTAGATGCTTCATGTTTTCATGTGCTTGTAGATCAGGGTTTCATGTCTTATTGTTGGTGTCGGTAGGTACATGCTGAAGTTTGCCTAGCCATGCTTTAACATAAACGTCTGGTTTGTACAAACTAATCGGATGCTATTGTAATGAGCGCTAGTTTTTTGGCGTATTGACGTTTTGGGTTGTGTAAGAAACTAGTAATTTTCCCACCCTCAGACGTCACATCCTAGAATATATTGTTACAGTAAAATTCTGTCACAATTTCTGGATCAGGAAAGCATTTATTTATTTTTTGTACATGTTATGTTTTTTATTTATTGCATGCAGTTGGGTTCGTCATTTGAAAACAGTATAATTTTTGCCTGTCACACAAGAAAGATACCAGCTCTGGGATCAGGAGGCGATTCGGCACAAATGAACCCCTGTATGAACCGAAAGCAACAAAAAGTCTTTACTTTTTCAAACTCGTCTGTCTTTTGTGGTAGCTTTACAGAAAATCAAGATGCCACTAACAATGTAAAATATAAGTATATTCTGAAATGTCTCTTTAAATTATATTAGCGCAAATGATATTTCCTCGTGTCTGGGAGTTCATTCAGACGTCACTGCAGTTCAGTACAGACACATCTCCAGCACAGTCTCCTCAGGGGCTTGCTGAAGAGCGCTTGAACACGTCACACGAGACGGAGGGAGCGATTCGAAGGAATAATTGGTGCTGTGACTGGCGGTGCCATTTCCCGAATTGAATAGATGGTTTCTCCACAATCAGACTCTAATTCCGTTGCATTAGCTGCGTGGAAGGAAGAGAGCAGCTCTGTGTGACAAGTTAACGAATGAAAAAAAAGTCATGTTTGTAGAAGCAGAAAGGAATACAGGATGAGCCTGAACAAAAGATCTGGCCTCGGTGTGCAGGATTGTGGGGAGGGGGCTGTTCCAGTGAAGCTTGTCTCTACAGCGTGGCATTGGCATGCACAGTCAAACTGAGAGGCAATCCACAAAACATCAGACACTTAAACACCCACACCAGCAGCTTGTGAATATGTCACATCCCATTTAACTCTACCTTTAATTTGCCTTCAATTCTAAAGGCTGGATTTTGTAATTGTCATTTTCTCGTAGGAGGGTGAGTACAGCTCTGCAGTGGTGATTGTCATGGGTTGTGATGCACTGAGGGCTGAAGTGTGCATCCCAAAATAATTCCACTTATAAACCTGTCTGGATTTGAACCCAGGTCTCTGGAGTTGAGAGGCTAGTCCACCACCTCGCTGCTCCCCTCTCGCTGTGTCTAACAGCAGCTGTAACCCGGAGCCTGAGCAGACAGCAGCTTTCAGCACGTGTTAGTGTGAGGTCTTTGCGTCTGCTTGCACACACGGGCTGGGCTCAGATTTCATACGGTGTGCTGCAGCCATGCCATGATGGAATTAAACACACGTATCCCAGCGCTGTCTGCAATTTCATTTATACCTGCACCTGTATCATCTCCTTCCCCCCACCCCCCCGCTGGGCTGGTGTGCTTGGGTCCCATTAGCTAATCCGGTTATATCTGATGGAAATGAGAGAACTGGGAGAAAATAAAGTTGATGACTCACACCTCAGACACCACGGGGCCAAGCAGTGTCCCTGCCGCTCCTGTTTGTCTGGCTGGCAATGCTGTTGCTTCTGTAGCTCCCTGGCAGTAAACACTGGGAGACAGTGGGCAGTGCTGCTCATCACCAGTTTGCAATGACCACGACTCCTGTTTTGCTTCTTCCTAGTTTCCTTGCAGAAAATAACTTACTAAGGACAACCCAGAGAACAGTGGGTCCATTGGTACAATAATTAATTATGTGGGACACACTCTGTTTACAGTGTGCCCAGACTACTGTTCCCTATGCTGTTTCTATCCTTTTTTTTCTTACCACATTTTACCTTTCTACCCCATGCTTTACCACAAGGATTTTGTGTTTTAGCCATGCATTGACTGTGGGCAAATGATTTAAAAGGCTATCTGAGTTGAGTTGAGAATGCTAAATATGAAAGACAAGGCCATGTATCTGGGAGATAATGCCCGCTGTGTAGGGCATTGATGCTGTTATGATATTGGGCTGATGGCAGAGGAGATCCGATGAGGTATATAGTCTTAATTAAACTGTCAATGCTCTCAAAACTTTCAAACAGAAAAGTAACTGTCATCTAACCTTAATTAGCCTTCTGTACAACACAAGGGATCGTTCATAACAGGAGCATGTTTCCCAGTGGGTTAGAAGTCAGAACAAAACACAAGAGATTTCTGTCTCTTCATTTTTTATTATCTAAATAACTGAGAAGTGAGTGCCGGAGCCAGCAGCACTGACGAGATGAATAAGAGGAAGGGTTTGTCCTGGTTCAGAGCTACAGATACTGGAGCTGGAAGTCTTTGTGGTTTCAGAGGAATGAAGCAAATGAACTCACAGCTATTTTCTGCACTGGCTGTAATCGTTGTAGTTTAATTTCTTTTACTGGAACTGCGAGCCTGCCTGGGAACAGAGGGACAGCTTTCTACCAACACAGAGCACTGTTATTATTGCACAGATCCATTGCTTACCAGAATTAGAAAAGCAATTACAAAAAGAAAAAGAAAACACACAGAAAGCTTCTTTGAAAAGTAATGCATTCTTAATAAAAGTCATTTAGAAATGGTCTGCTCCCCCACTATGACTGGCTTATTGGTGCCTTGTTTTATGTTGCACATGGAGGTAGGTTAAACCATGCAGAAGGGAATTCAACCTAAACTTATGATTTAGGGTGCACATGGAAAACATAAGGCAGAATGCAGGCCCAAATCAGGAAACCATTTCTAATACCCTACATCCACACTCCCTTGTACGATCAATGCACTTTGAAACCATGTGACTGCCATTCACTTCATTGACAGTTCCATTTTCAAAATCTCATAAGTGTGCAATGAATAGCATTGTTTCATTTGGAAGCCATTCTCAACAGTAGAGTATTTATGGAAGGATAGCATATCGTGTCAACATTTGACATGAACAATTTAAAAATTGAAATGCCGTGGTTAAAATCTCTTCCCCTACTTAACCCAGAAGTGACCACAATTGCACTAGTGCATCACATATTGTGACACCTGTATAGCCTGTTACATGCAATGTGTTTGGTTTGAAGTGTCTGGTTAAGACTATAGTGGAATATTACTGCATTACAGAGTTATCTTGGTTGCCTATTATTTGAATGGAATATTTGCTTTCGTCATTGTGCCTGTTTTTACTGAATTATAGGGAAGAAGACTGATAAAGGCATGCAGCTTGCTTCACTGTATTTTCTGTTATGGGTGAACAAACAAGAAACTAAACCACATGGTATGTAAAGCATTACCAAACCATACCATAGCGAGTTCATTTAGAATGCTTCTTTCATGCAGCAGCATCATTAAGTGTTTTACAAAAATATAAACTGAAAGAGCACTTTAACCACTTCATGTTTTAAGCTTTGCATTAAAAAAATATCGCTTGACTCAGCATTCCAAAGAAAACCTGAACGTGAATACCAAAGCGAAGGAGCTTAAGAACTAAAAGCCCTCGCACCACATCACCGCGCCATAACATTAGCAATCCACAGTTCCTGGCACACACCACGTGCAGCACAGACCGTATGACCATGTGTGTAGTGGTAACCACAGTGAACCAGAGCAGCAAAGCACTGCCCAGCGTTTATACTATTACAGACCCAGTGTCAGGCTATAAAGAGTACAGTAACCTGGGTCTGCATTCTGAGGATTACTGTGTCCTGTGCCTAACTATCATGGGCTGTCTGCCTCTATTAATGACCGCACTGCACACCCTTAAAAAAGACCTGTCCACATTACAGACACTGCCCTGCATGCTGAGCGCTGACTGTGAAGGGACTGCTGACAGGCTTGATTTATACCCTGGACAGAATGAGGACGTGTGGAGAGGTGTAATTGGAGTATTCCAAAATGCATCCCCGTCGGACCCCCAGTCTGTCTGTGCAGGTTCTGCTGAAATAACTAGAATGGAATTTCTCTTTCTGCACCTTCCCAGACTCCCCCCCTGAGCTGAGTAACTGGATCCGGCTCAGGCAATCAGCTGCTGCTTCCAAGCTAAGGTGCTACAGACTGGTTAAACCTCTTGCCCCAGGACCATAACCCTAAAGCCATTTCAAAACTGAAACCAAAAACCAACAACTGACCCAACAGGAAGCCTACTGTGCAGTCCTTGAGTGCTGTAATTCATGGAGGGCAGTGGAACGTCCAGTCTGATGTACAGAACTTCTACTAGCCTGGCTGAAAGAGACATTTATCTCACCAGGCAGATTCTTTGTGAGTTCAAACCTGCCTGTACAGTAGTGGATTTCTTACATTACCATTAGTAATCCTGATATCTGTCTTCTTGTATCTCAAACAAACCACATAGCATTTTTCTAATGCGAATAAGCTTGCTTCTATAGTAGCAAATGTATGTGGTTTGATGGCTAGACGGAGACATCCTAATTAATGGGATGTATTCTTGGCACTGATGTCTCATGCACATTGCACTACTTAATCAGTAAGCAATGTGATTGTATTTATTGTAAGCTGTGGATTTAAGTCATAGATAGGATATAGATGTAGGACAACATGCCAGTGCATGGCACTGTACACACAGCCATCACCTAGGAAAGAAACCAAGGCCAGTTGTTTAACAGTACAGTAGACAGACAATCTATTTGCGATCAAGCAATTAGTTGCATTGCTGTATGACTATGCTGTAGTATAACTAGATCTGAGTCAGGCAATTAAACTAATGTGATTCTATTCCGTATTGCAATGCAATCGAAGGGTGGATAATTAACAGTGATTTTAAATCTTATGCGTGTAAGATTGTAACACAAGTCTTATTGAGCTCAATGAGGGCAGACCATTAGGCTGAGTCTGCAAAGACACAGTGTCATTTCAACTGAGGCCTCATTAATTATCTCATCCATATCAAGATTGTTCAGGAAGGAAAAGAACATCCTTGGCCTGATTTGCACAGCATGTGCCAGCGTTCACGTCAAGCACAGGACCAACCCTCCACATCCGCCCACGGATTCAGTTCCTTTTCAAGCATGCAGCCTGACATTTCCTGTCTCCCAAATCTGATGGCTGGCAGGGCTGCTGCCAGAACTCCCAACAGTAATTAAATTCAGTTTAACCTTCGCAGAACGACACAGCCTTCAGAACGTACACTTGGACAGTATCGTCCGTGAAAAAAGCATTTCCCTCTCTTGTGAACTTGTGCTGTACCCAGCAGTGAGCTCTATCTGCTGTGCTTCTCTCAGTGAAGTAACTGGGGCTCAGGGTGTTCCGTGGCATTCTTGGTTTTGTAATGTTATTTTAATTTCTACATCCCTGTTGCTCTTCAGCTTTTTCAAATGCAATGAATGCCCATTTTGTGTCCTCTGGGATGCATCTCCTTGTGTGTTGGAGAACAGTGGAGGGGATTGCAGTGGGGGTTCTTGTAGCTTTACCTTAAAAGAATAACTAGCCTGATGTTGCCCTTTTTATGATGTTTCCAATCATCTTTGCAATGGTTCAGAGAGCGTTCCTCCAAAACAAACCCACCCTACCTGACTAGAAATAGATCTATGATTATATTCTTCTGGGAGTGCACTGTGCTGGGCTGGGCTGTGTGAGGCAGTCACCCTTCAGGTTCAGTTTTGATAGACTGTACCAAGCTGCATTGATCTGAGAACAGGAGCAGCTGTTGACTTGTGCTAGGATTCTCCAAAGAGGTGTGAAACACAGGCCAGGCAAGCAATGTTCCTGCTTAGGCAAATCAAGTTGCGTTTTGCATTGCTGTCGATACCTGTTGCAAAGAAAATCTGGCAACTTTAGCTGAAGAGCTGCAGCTGAACTCTGACCAAGGCATTTTAACGCAGAGTATATCAAAATTTAAAGTAAATTAAAATAAACACAGTCTTGGAGTAACTGCAGTAAGAACCAGTCAGAATGGCTGCAAACTTCATAACAAGGTGAAGTTACTTTCATTCAGTCTTCATGTATTTACAGTGAAGGAAGTTAGCAAAAGTGTGTATAATTTCAGTATGACATATGTAGCGTGATTGTTGGTTTTGCCTATTGTTGCTGCTGGTGCAGCTGCACACAATGTATATGACTGTCACGGTGCTATACTTGCTATAAGTCAAAGCTGTAATCATGCCTGCAAAGCTTTGTGATTCATTCCAGGTTTTACTGCTGTAATAAACAGGCACACCTGAGTGTGATACTCTTTCACATCCAGTGTGACTTGCAAGCTCATCGTAAGCTCATGGGTTGAGACTGCCATGCATTGGGAGTCATATTCCAGTCCCAGCACTGTAAATAAAACAGATAAACGATGGCTGTTTGTCAGTTGGGAGCCTGCCATTTAAAAGATACATCTTCTGAGCTGTTTAGTTTCAGAGAGACCCTGGAATTGGGCCTATGATTATGAACTGAATTAATAATTTACATTATTTCCAATTATCCGTTTTGTTTTTTTCCCCTTTTCAAGGTTGGGACCAGAGCCATTGGGTTTGAATAGTCCGTCAGGAGATTGGTACACAGTTTTAAATAGCATTACTATCCTCTGCAGCAGTCTTACTCAAGTAGCTTCATAGCCTTTTGATAAACAGCTTTTAATAAGAACATTTCCGGAAAGCTAAAACAGAATAGCAACCTTAAACTAAAACAACTATACAAAATACAGGAGAATATGTTGCCCAAACAGACTTTGCAGTTCCCTGAGCCGCCATTGGCTAAAACTTCAAATGTTTTCAGTGCTGGTGCTTTACTTTCTTGTTTATTTCAAGCTTCCTGTTGCATTGCACAATCGTACCCGCACAGACCGCATACAAAACATGGCTATTGTTGTAAATAATGACGTGACGTGTTGACAGACAGGGCTGCTTGTTTCAAAGAACTGCTCCAGGTTGGGGCCACTCTTAGATCTTTAATTTAGTCAATCGATTCTATCTATTTGAAGGATTTCAGTCCTTCGGGTTCTTTTTCAGCACTTTTTAATGACCCTTCATTAATGACCCTTCAACGCTTCATTTTTCAAAGCGCTTGTTTTATTTTTCTGTGAAAACAGAAACAACTCCTTATGGAGTACTAAACTAAACTCTTTCCCAGGAACCTTAACCTGTCAAATCGTGCAGCTACCCTGCTTACCGATTTAAAACAAAAACACACTTTACATTCACAAATGCATGTTGCACAAAAAGGATTTACACAATACCTTTTCTATCCTTTAACAACACAAAGTCAAACTCTTCACACAACAGCAGCCTGAAACATACTGGCTGCTCTCTTTAAATACCCTGCATCTGGCTCTAATTTACAATGACAGCCAGGTGCAGGGGATAATTACTAATACAACAATTAAATATAATTAAACAATAAAACAATAATCAAATTAACATTTTTCAGCCTGTGTTCTTCTGGGAGGTGTAGTCCTGTGTTCCCCAGAACTACCCTTTCTCTGCTCCTTGTCTAACATTATGCACTCCTTATGCAAAGCATTCGGTTGTGGCTACAACTGTGTGTAGATATGTAGTAAATAAAGAGTTATATACAGATTCTATAGTGTCTGTGTTCATGTGTTTCTGTTTGTACAAACATTGGAACACAGTTATTTATCATTTTATAGTTGTGGGTATATCAACAGCACTGGCTTTGTGGCTAAAAGCCCTTTCCTTTTATATTGAATTTTCTGCTTTAAGCATTTTGTTATTGCACTATTTTTGAAGATAATTTGAATATTTTATGTTCTGCACACTATAACGCCAATGTATTTTCACATTTTCTGTTCTCCCAGAAGAGACCTTATCAAAGAAAGTATTAAGTATCTAAAAGACCTGCTGTAGTATCATATTCTAACAACATTGACGATGAAAATGGGATTGCACTGCAATCCGGGACGTTATCCAAAGTCAGATCACTTGGAACATATACTAATATTGGTTAATGGCAATGCAAAGATTGATTTACACAACTTTTTTTTAGACATTTAAATCAATAAACTCATAAAGATCAATAGGTGGAAAGACAAGCTATAAATTGACAATAAATTCAATTGACAGATAGATGAATGGGTAGAATAAAAGCCAGAAAAGGGATGCAGAAGGATTTATGAGCTAAAGGGATATAAAGACGATTGGATAGTCTGAAAGAAAACTCTCAAGCTATAGACCAAAAGACCTGGAAGATGTATAGATTGATAACAGAGCAAGGGCAGCTTGTGATGGACAGATGGAAGAGGCTGAAAATGATGGATTGAATGGAAAACGGATCAGATCTGCAGGGAGATAGATAATTTGATCAGATGGGCAGATTGGTGTTATTATGAATGATGGTGATCTCTAGCATGGGGAAAGAGTACAGAGCAGCTGCTGGGGTTTATGAATGGGCCCCCAATGTTCAGGGAGGGATGATGACGATTCAGGAGCTCCATCTGTGCTCCGAGGTCAGGCGGGTCACAGGGGTCAGCCTCCAGCCACTGACCGATAGCTGGACTTGACCTCCAAGCCTCTCATGCCAGCCCTGTTAGCACTACCCAATCCCTCTGGAAGATTAAACAGGTGCTAATCATTGCCATTGCCACATTCAATAGATATGGTTAGGGATCAAGAGTCCAAGTCTAGCCTAAAGGTCATGCAAGGTGTCCATTTTCCAAGCAGTCAGTGACACATTCCACATACAGTGTATTGTATAATGTTAAATGAGAATAGTTCAACAGTATAGCTGCAGGTACATGATTACTTGTGAGCCGGATGTCCCCATTAGAAGAGGGACGCTGATCAAGTGCTTTGGGGCACCATGGAAAATCATGTACTGGAATGCTACCCACTTTTTCTTCAGTTTCCTACAAAATATAATGTATTCGTAACACATAAAGTCATGAATTTTAGCAAGTTGATGCATTTGGAGAATTTTGTCTCAGTATTTTGGAGAATTTTAAAACAGCAATCAGCTCAACTGTATATCCAAGGAGGATCAGGATCCAACAGGATACTCACTGATCACTACAAATACTTCATGACAAAGAAAAGTAATTGACAAACTGAAAACTGGCTATTTTAATAATTAGCTACAATGTTTCAGCTTCTGCCTTCAAAACATCAGGCTACCTAGCTACTTGAAGAAGCTGATCATTAAAACTGGGAGTTTTCAGCAATTTGCAAAAACATTTGATCTATGTTGACAGGTGCACAGACAGTCATTCACTGTGTTGAAGAAAGTGTTTTTAGGAAGACCTCAAGGGTGGTCTGCTACAGAACAAAGTTAAAACACTAAAGCTTTGCTTAATCACTGCCTTTGTGCCTGGTGTCAGCACATTCCATTGTCTTGTGCACCTGCATCATCAAGCATGTCTGAGAAAGCCTGTGTGTTTTAAAGCAGTGTGTGTGTGTGCAGCTGTGGCAGGCTCTGCAGCGCTGGCCTGTGAGTGATTGTATTGGACAGAGAGCAACTCGTAACCAGAGCTTAATGAGCTTCTGATCTCTCGCCACTTGATGACTGGAAAGTTTATTAAACAATTAATCAGAAGTGAATCAATGTCATTAACAACATCCCCACTGGACAGAACAAATACAATCTATTGCAGAAGAAAAATGCAAAATCACAGGACACATGGAAGAGTAAGGAAGACCAGCTAGCAGCGGAAACAGAGACTTTCAACTTTAGCTTTTTATTTTTAATTTTTTTACTCCACTGGTATCATCATACATATAAACAAATTTACCTAGGTGCAAACATGTGTGTGTAGAGCACTCATTTGCATTGTGTATGGTGTGTAAAAAGATCAAATGATCATTAATTATGGTCTGGAATCAAGATACATACCTTGATCATAATACAATATGTCATTTTCTATTGATGGTTTGAGTTTACAGCTGTTTGTTTTGTTTTGGGTCCTTATAGTTCCACATGGGCATAGGTGTAATTATTCTCCCTACCTAGAGGATTTTTACTGAGCTTTTGGCTGGTTTTCTAACAGGGTTCATTTAACTGATCTAAACAAAAGAATGCAATGGTCAACACAGTGGTGGTCAGAGTTTGCTTAAGCCCTGTTCTAAATTGTTTAACTGAACCATTTAACCCTCAATCTAGACCCTGAAGTATGGTAGTTAATTGTTTCATTGTACCTGGAGTGCAGTGGCCCTCCAGGACCGTGATTGGACACCCCTGTTCTAACCTGCTGATTCCTTCCTCTTATAGACCCCACCGCAGTGGATTTGGACCAATATGATCCTCCCACCATGGCGGAGGCTCTGAAATGTTACCTGCAGGCTCTGCCGTCGCCAGTCATTCCAGCAGAGATGTACAGTGAACTGGTCTACACTGCACAAGGTAAGAAGGATCACACACTGGCACAGGGGCAGGGTTGCCAGGTGGAGCGGTGGCTTTATGCACATGCCCTACTTCTCTAGACACATAGTCAAAGCATGGAGAAGATGGTACATTCCATGGAACAACAGTAAAGCATGTCTTAACCATGCAGAAGGTGAAGCACAGCAAGTGCACTGCACTGTATCAGCACATGCTGATAACCCAGTGCAAACGCACTTAGCATTTTTCATGAGGGGAGGTCAAGGTTTTAGTTTAGTTTAGTGAAATGAGGATTTGTAGTCCACATCACCAAATCAGCACGAGGAGAAGATGAATATAGACATACATGAAAGGAAAGATCTGTGCTTCTTCTGAAAATATTATATTCCAGCCCGTCGAAACAATAACTTTATTTTTCCATGCCTTGTATCTTATTCATGGATACATTTTGTAGTTCACTTGAGTTCATGTTGAAGGCTGCTGTCTGAGTCTGATCTTGGAGATGTCTTAATTGTAACATCTAATCTTGTTACAGCGCAGTTCATGTATATTTCATAACTGCCAGAAGCAGTCTTGTCTTGTATCATGCTCAGTCAGTACCTCGTTGGCAGCTGTCTTCAATTGACTCTGAAGTAGGGTGATGCTGGAGTTCAGAGGTTCTCTGACTGTATCCAGCGGCTGGTAGGAATTGCTCTCTCAACTCTGTGATGGAGAAAGTTACCTTGCCTCTCACTGCAGATAAAAAGAACAAAGAGCTGCCAATTGTATTTGCCATTTGGGAAATACCGGAGGTTGATGAAGAAATTGATAAAGGGATTGGGTTGTGCAATATACTGCAGATGGGACTGGAGTTAATACTGGAACGAGGTTGAAACCCGGTATTACATGCTAACCTCCAATCAGAGAAACTGAACCGGATTGTTACTCAGTAACAGAAGGGTTGGGCGAAAAGAATAACGAATGCAAATTTCCGATCTCTGATGTTATAATAAAAATATGTTATCTGAAACCAAAAATTATATATATATATATATATATATAATATATATATATATATATATATATATATATATATATATATATATAGTTTGCATACATTAAGTAGAGTCAGTTGTGCTCCCCATTAAATGAATATGCTGATGCAGAGGTGTGCAGAAAACGCACTGGTGAAAAACTAAACAAAAAAAAACTGTGATCCATTATGTGTAAAAGTGCAAGGAAAACGATCTCCTCACACACACACACACACACACACACACAAGGCTCACAAAGGCCCGTCTGGCTAGTTGGCCAGTGGCAGTCAGGGTGTACTCAGCCAGAATTCCAGGAATCTGAGTTTGTGCTGAGTCTGCTAAGGACTGGCAGCTGGGACAGTAAAGTTTAATATGCTGCGCTATTCAGTGGGGGGTCAGACCCCATCAATACGGGCTCCTAAGCCCCTGGCAGAGGGGCTGGGGCTGTGCCGCTGACTGTGAGACAATGAGCACCAGATCAAGGTCAATGTGCTGACCCATTAGGCCAGCTCTGTCTAACCTGCTCTGTCAGCAATCTATCAATCCTCAGCAAGTCAGTGAGCCACCGGTGACCTTTGCCCTGGAGACACTTATCTTATTACCTTTGAGTCCCAGTTATAATGCATTAAGGAGAAGCCCAGCAGATTGACATATGTGCCTTCACCCCCCACACCAAGCACCCTTTTAACTCCCTTTTCAGCAGCACAATTACAGCCTTTGGTAAACCATAAAACACAGAATCATTGCATGATTATACAGCATATACTATAGACAGTGGATATTTATCAACAATGACATATCCTCTTTGAGTTTCCCATACTGGGTTAGAGCTGGAAAGTTCATACTAATAATCCATAAATAACAACAGCGATCTTTGTGTTGCCATGGCGCAGAGGAAGGGACCGTGGCACTCCCTGCCATTCAGCAGAGCTAATCCGTATCCCATTACACACTCTGTGTTTATCAAGCCGAAAGCAGCACGAGGGCAACCCAAGAGAATGGTTCCTGTCGCGGGCATGCTTCAGTCCTAGCAGATACACACCTCACATTTCAGCCAGAAGATCACTTGCAGGCTGTATCCTGGTCAATGGAGAAAGTGGACCTCAATTACCACAGCAGCCCAGCTTTGAGAGTGGGACACTGTGCTGAGACAGACAGCTGCCCTTACACCTGAGGGCTCTTGTTAAATCATGCCATAGCAAGAGGTGTAACATGAATGAGCTCTGTTGAAAGAATGTATAGTTATTGTTTGGAATTATTTTATCGTTGTATTGTTATTGTGTTGAGCATGGTCTACGTAGGTCTCTCTTTGTGTTAGTGCTGCACTTTTGAGATGTGCCTGTGCTGGCCCTGCCTGTGGGCACACAGTGAATAAACTAAACTAATTTGTGAAGGAGAGGTTTGAAGATATTACGATGCACATTAGATCTGTGTCATTTGCATTTTAATGTATAACCATCATCTCCCATTGTGAGAAAGCAAGGGGCAGCAGAAGGAATCCCTTTGATACAAGGAAGAAATAGACCCGAAGACCAGGGAACCCCAATAACATGAGAGTGTACTGCGACAGCCGAGCCTTTGATCAGTGGTGATGTCTTAGTGTTACAGAGTACAGTGCCCACATGAACTGGAACGTTATAATGATCAGGACACTGTGTTGTCCTCGATCAGTAGGCTATAAATATGAACTGGACCCTTATAATGACCAGGACACTGCCGTCCTAGATCAATATGCTATAAATATGAACTGGACCATTACAATGACCAGGACACTGTGTCATCCTAGATCAGTATGCCCACAATACACTGATTTTGCTTGGGGGCTTTCCGTACCAAACTCACACTGCCAGCGCTGGTTTGCACAGTACAGTCTCTGCGCTGAGTGTGCAGTTTCAGTTAAGTGGCTGCATATTTAACTGACAAACTCTCCTGTAAGCCATCCAAATATCGCATTGAGGTTGCATCGTTAAAATACCATTTAGAGACACAGGCTCCAGGAAACATACACATTTCCACAAACAGACAAAACAGACAGAATGTGGGCATCACTTTGTGTAAAATTCAAGATTTACAGAATATAACGATCTCCTAATAAAAAAAGAGAAAAGTCCTTTTGAAGTAGCAGAGTCTCTGCTAGCCCAGTGTAGTTTATCATGGGACTTTGTTTAATTAATAATTGATGAAGGGTTTGATTTTTACGTTCTGTGCTGATTATTTTCAACGTGGAGAATCTCTCTCTCTCTCTCTCTCTCTCTCTCTCTCTCTCTCTCTCTCTCTCTCTCTCTCTCTCTCAGGAGTAGCTCTCATGCCAGCCCATTGTCCCTCATTTTACAGAAAGACAAAATTCAAAAGCACCATGAAAGCAAAATAATGAATTTCTTGTTAATTAATCACAAAGCATGGGTTAGCATGGGCTCCTTGTGTGAATCTGGCTCCAGAATCAGAACGCTCTTCTTCCCTGACCCTGTGTGCTGAATAATGCAGTCTTGCGCTCATCAAAGCTGGCATTGTTTGTGTTTATTGAAACGAGGGCAGTCAATTAGACTAACAAAAACTCTTTAATACTGTACCTTTTGAAATCTCTCCCATTTTTTTTTTTTTTTTTTTTTTTTTAAACAGGCAAACAGTTACTAAAAATAAGACAGATTATTTTATAGACAGCATGTGGAACTGGAGGGAGCCCCAGTATGATTTGAAACAAGATGATATAGGCCATTTCCTGGTGCAACACATAGCTTATCACAGCCAATGAAATGCATTAAAAGCTGGTTTGAACCACGGAAAGGAAAGCAGTAAAGTGCCATACCCACTCCCGCTTGTCATGAACAGGAGATTGTTGTTCAGTCAGGAAAGGGCTTTTGAACATGCCCCGCAGCAGAAATGTATTTTTTTTTAAAGTACGTGGTCATTAACCAGTTAATGTGTGTTTAAATTTTCACAGCAGAGTTGTTCATTAGCTCCTGTAACTAACCCTCATCCCCTGGGAAAAAATAACAGCCCTATAGTATGAATACAGGCAGAATACATGTGACAAGTGGTACCTCTGTGCCAGGTCCTGTTACCCTGCGATCAAACAGCCAGCTGCAGATCGGATAAGCACAGAAAGGATCCACAGCTTTCGACCAGCAGAATGATTCGGGGGAAGTCACACTGAGATCGGAAGCAGCACGTAGCTGACTTTGTTTTATTGAAACCCTGGACCTTAATACCCAAACTCGTGTCCTATCATAGCTAAAGCTGCACGATAGTTAAAGCTGCACGATAGTTAAAGCTGCGTGATGCATACCGCATATAGTGTATTTAGAGACAAAAGATGCCCTCGCTTGTACAGCATCCTTGACTTTGTCTCCTTGTACAGTCGATTCATCCTTTAATTATCACTTCATTATAAAAGTGTCCTAATATACCATGTGACAGCATAGTAAAAGCACAGTGCAAGAATGGTCAAATACAGGCATGTACATTATGATGAAAAGCCATGACCTCATTGCTTTCCGTGCAGGAAGCTACATAAAGGATATAAATGACACATCTTGAGTACTGTGTTTATTTATTCATGTTTCCCTCTCTCAGAAATGCAGAGCGTGGAGGAGTGCGGGCAGCAGCTGAAGAGGATCCTGGAGTCTCCCAGCCTGCCCCAGCAGAACCGTCTTGTGCTCCAGCACTTAACCCGGCACTGGTGCAAACTGAGCCAGAACTCCAGCAGAACACACCTGACACCCAGGCAACTGGGAGAGCTCTTCAGCGAGCTCCTCTTCAAGCCGTCCCTGTCAAGGTGAGAGCAGGGGGCCTTGTATTGCAGTGGTGGCAATAAGACTCCCATTGCATCGCAGTTTGAACTAATTCTGGTTTTACTTTGAGTTTAATAATACGCACACCTGAGCTTGTTACCTATACGCTGGCACTAATCCAGTTCGTAGTAAAATACGGACTGGATGAAAACTTCTATGCAACACGAGTCTCATTTCCATTCCTCTTCTGTTGCATCTTCAGTGGAAAAATATTCAGAAAACTATTATAATAACTAATAAATTAAAATGGCTATGAAGAGATAGACTTGTAGAAAAGCAATGAGCCCTTTTAATGATATGAATTAAACCTGCTTTTACAGATGATATTCAACCGGTCTTCAGCCAGCCCTACAGTTTTAATGAGAGAAGTTTCTGTGCATGTTTAAGACTGTTTGATTTTACTACTACATGTAGAAACATATCATGAAGAAGATGGAAGACTGCCTTAAAATGAAGCCGCACCACTGTTTATGTATTCAGCTGGTCTAGTCGTCTATCTGAAATGACTGTTGTGTATTTATTTAATTTTGCTTGCAGCCATATATGTCATCAGCTTCTGTGTTCTCCTGTTTTCAGTGCTGATGTAAACCCAGAGCACCATGTCAAAATTATTGAGGCTGTCATTGTGGCTGGAGGGCTGGCAGAACTGCAGGCTGCCCCAGGTAGGAGTCTCCAAAACCTTTCCATGCGATTTGGCATGCCTTGGAATAATATAGTTTAAAGTGTATTGGATTGGATTGGATCATATTGCATCTCCAGCAGTGCTGTTGGCCACTGTATTAGGTCTTTCGGTTCAATGGTAACTAAATACAGATGTGTGCAGGTAATTCCACTGTAGGGAGCTGTTGGCAATGTGACACACATGGTTGGAACAGGAGTTCATAGCCTGTTGAACTTCATCTTGGTCAGCGAGAGAGCTGCACATTAAAGCTGTTGTCGGCTTTAATAATACTGCCTTGTGTGCTCTGCATCCCCGTTTACATTTTTTAACTTTATAACCACAGATTTACATATTACAGAAGTAACTTGGACCTTTTTTTTGAGTGTTGCTTCTAGAATCTTGTATGCAGTAGGGCTACAAACTGGACATGTCAGTGGGTTTGCATTCGGTATGGGTGAAAGGAGATCGGTCCAGCATACTTTATAAGGGCCAAAGCTGGGGGTACAGGGAGAGGCAGAAAGGATATTTTACCATTGAGCTGAAAATGGAGCAGGTAATGGAAGAGGTCCTCAAGCAAGATTCACAGGGCGTGGTTTACATTGCAGTGAACTGTACTGTGCCACAGGTACAGAAAACGATTTTAATAAATAACATATGCAGAGGAATATGAAGAGACCTGTTTCTTATAATGTAATAGTGGATGTGGAACAGCTGGGTTTTTTTTTCTAAACCTGTGATGTGTGAAGTGGATTCTAGTAACCGGAGTTATTAGTCATGCAAACGGAAACAAGGTATTTGTATCTTCTCCTCTGTCTCCTGGGTGAACTCATGGTTTATGTCAGCAGTCACTAAATGTGGAGGAACTATTCTGAGCAAAGTCATTCCCAGCAGCGCAAGAAGTTCTCTGAAGGATGGCTGTTCTTTCTGGTTTTTATTTCAGTTTTTTTTTTTTTACTTGCTCAGCAATCAGCTTTAGACTAATGTGTACAGAGAGAGCTTTCAGCAGACTATGTAGCGGTGAAGATTTAATGTAAATGGAACAAGGGTTAGGTTTACTTTAGCTAAAAAAAAAACAGAATGAAACAGAAAAGAGGAGCCCTGTGTTGCTGTGTACTGTAGAAATCTGCATTCACAGACTTTAGTTATCATACAGAAGGCTACCCTTGTGAATGTTTGAATGTTTATTGTATGTGCTGCAAATCCTGAAAGTACTGACTATGACCGGGATCACGTAAATTGGAATTGTTTCAGTTTTATTTCTTGCTTTTATTTTGTATTATTGTTTTTCTGATTGTTTTCAGGCCTGTTTGGATGATTTTGTCTTGTTTTGCGATTGATTTTATAATGTTGTTTCCTGGCTCCTTCTCTTGCCAGGACTCCAGGATAGAATACATTTTCATTGTCAATTTGATGAAACATACTGTGGTTGCAGCTAACCTTATCCTTATCATGGCATCTTTTAATATTTTATTTTTAATATAATGCATTTCAAGAACTCCTTCCTTTGCTTGCCTAGGTGTGTCTTTGCACCTGTGCTAAATTAGTCTCTTGACTAGCTATGTCAGAAGTGGGTCTGAGAGAGCCATTATTGCACTGCTGAATTCGCTTTTACTTTAGATAATAGATCTTTGTGATTCAATTGTTGACAGCACTAGGGGACCAAATGCAAAATAATTACCAAAAAAGAAAAGAAAAATGACATAGGTTTTGTCGAGTAAGATGGTAAGATGACCGTTCTGTCATTTGTTCTTGTAATCTGCACAGCGTGGTCCTTCACTTGCGCTCCTGAACACACTTCACTGCAGTCCACATTTCTGATGAACTTACACCTATTCCTTGGTGTTCATGTACAGCCCACACATTTATTATTCCTGTCATAACATAAGAGTCGCTGGATTGTCACCAGTAGGCTATCACTGCGCGGAACACCACACTTGATTTACTGCTGCTGACCCCGGCCACAGACTCTACTCTGGCTTACAGTAGAGGAAAAAAAAAGCAACTGTTTATCAGCCTGAGTGAGAATTACTGATGTGTAACATTCCCCTGTCTTATTATAGGAACAAACCACCCCCCACCCCATCCCTCTCCCAGAAATGTTTCTAATGCACCTATTGAATGTTTATAGATTCATCCTTTTTCCAGTTGGAAGATTCTTTATATGGGCTTTCCAATAAGGCTAGTCTTTCCTACTGGAAACAGTTCCTAAGGCTGCTTTATGCTATTTCTGTATCCACGTGCTAGTTGGGATGTTTGGTTTCTGTGCAGCGAGATTACAAGTGTAGGGCCTCTGGTGGCAGTGTTAACGGTGCGGCTCATTCCAGCCTGTGCTGACGAAGAGACCTGTTAGCCGTTGAGCTCCAGACAGGACGTTTCAAGGGTGTCAGTTTATCTGGAGGTGATGTCATGCTGAAAGGGCAGTAATGCTGCTCTGGAACGGGTCAGATGTCAAGCAAGGATACAGGCATACGGATATCATATAAACACTACATCTTAAAGGCAAGTCTAAGGATGTGTCTACTGTATACACCAGGGGGCTGTAAATCCACTGCACCACTCTGTAGCTGTGGAGAGAACCAGAGCATCCCCAAAGTTATGCAAACTTTAGCTTTTTCAAAATAAGCACATTTCCAAAAAATCTAAAATTGTTACATTAAATATTCAGTTCCTGAATCGGTATATGCATATAAGCATGTTACAATATTCTCATTTATTGGTGCATTCAATTTATAGTATTGATATGCATTCAGACACTCATTAATATATTTATAGTGCATTTGATAAGAAATCTGGCTGGAGGAGGAACAAATGTTATCCGAAGCATGGAATGAACTGAGTCATTAGAAATCCAATAGCAGTCCCTGTGACCCATTGTGGCAGTCCATAGGTCCCATTGAACCTCGTCTAATGCAATGCACTGGTTTCATTGGCCTGGGCAGTTATTCTAAAGCAGTACTGTGAATCTGCTGTACATCCTGTGTTTTATAGACTAGGCAACATGATCTAGGATAGAGCTAAAGGCCTAGGAGACGGAGAAGCCTGGGATTGAATTCCGGGTCAGCCCCCATCTCCTCCCTCCCTTGGGCATGGATCCCACCCAGCTATTAAGATTGGTTGAAGCTGGACCCTGTTAGAAATGAGCTCAATAAACGAGGCTGCCCTGGGGCTATCATGAATAGGTGAGTGAACAACAGAGTCAGGAACGAATCAGAGCATTTTCAGAGGTGTAGCACACATTGCCCGTTGCGGTCTGGTTGAGTACTTTCTCCACGAAAAACAATCAATCATAAAGGAGCATTAGCTGAAGTCTGCGGCCTGTCAAAGGCAAGCCGACTAACCACACAAGAAATAAAAATGCATTTCCCCCAGGAGGTCTGTGACTAATTGTATGAGCCAACTTATTAATTGAAGGAGTGCTAGTGAAAGCAGATTAATGGCTCGCGGAGGCAATGTCATTTATATCCTGTGCCGTGCTGGAGAGGTGCTGCTGTGTGCAGAGGATGGCTTGGGTGGGCATCGGCAGTGTAGATTATCTCCTGTAGTCACTCTGCCGTTTAACTACACCAATTCTCATGTCATTGTCTGATCTCCACTCTAATTAATCATCTCCAGCCACTTTAATTAATCATTGCTGTCAATAGACTGGCATGCTGCTATAAGGGTCGGTTCTGCAAAGCGCTCCGAGTATTTTTATTCACTCCTCGTCTGTAGGGGCTTGGTGATGTCTGAGGCTTTGTTTCTCATTTTGAAAGTTGCATTTGACTGATTTTGTCATCTGGGGATTGCCCGCATATTACTAACATTGTTTGTCCTGCCAATATGTTGTTAACATGAAAAATGTGAGCTAGCAATGCTAGCACGTGCTTGTAAGCACCATAATTTGCTCCAGTCCCTGCATTCAGCAAAAGAGGTGAGGTTGGAAGGCAATATGGTAGAAGTTACAGGGGCCAGTCCAAGATCGGTTTACTGATTGTACTGTACAGTGCCACTGCATTCTTTAGCAAATTCTTTAAGTAAAACATAGGAGGGGGTGTGGTCCAGTGGTTAAAGAAACGGGCTTGTAACCAGGAGGTCCCCAGTTTGAATCCCGGCTCAGCCACTGACTCATTGTGCAACCTTGAGCAAGTCACTTAACCTCCTTGTGCTCTGTCTTCTGGGTGAGATGTTTTTGTAAAACAGCTTTTTAGGTTTGTGACTCCCTTTCTCGCATCAAACCCTTGCTCTCTGCTTTGCATATTTAACACATGCTCTGGGACATTCATTTTTCATTTGTTTTACCAACTTGAGAAACTGACTGTTGGTGAAACGTTGCATTAAAGTGAAGGTATTTTGGGGTTATACTTGACTTATTTTTTTTCTCCCTGGTTTGAGTGTGCCTGTCACAATCTGATGGATTTATTGTAGTTAAAGCCATAGCATTTGCCACAATCCAAAAAAAAAAAAAAAAAAAAAGGCTAATGCAGCTTTAAGGAAAACAGCCCATGCAAATGCAATGACGTCATCCTTTCAGCCTTGGCTTTTTTATATGGCTATTTTTGGCTGCGTTAATTTACTCTGTCCTGTTTTATTATCTTATACAGAGTCTTTTATCCTTGTGTTTAGCATCTCAATTGACAAGTGGAAGTACAGAGGCCGGAGTGATCCAGTCTCCTCTCTTCACTTCAGTGAGGCTGGCTAGCATGCATTCCACACATCAGCGATAAAACCTGTACTGTAAACCAAGAGTGTCTCTTATTAAAAAATATTGCAGCCCTTCTTAAAGCATGCAAACCCTTACAGGTGCTGGGTTTTCCTCAGCGCGTGTGGTATTGTATACCAGTATATATATAGATATAATATATATTATATATATATATATATATATATATATATATATATATATATGTATATATATATATATATATATATTATTATATATATATATATATATATATATATATATATATATATATATATATATATATATATAAATATATACCAAAAGCACAACAGAAAAAAGCATCTCCTATACTGTATTAATTTGATCAGGTTCATGTTTGTAGATGTGCAGGACCTGCTCCATTGAGAACCCGGCCCCATGCACAGCAGATAACAGAGAAATACTAAGTCTGGAAGGAGCTTCAGTCATCTGCATTGGCTCCAGTGTAAATGTAGAAAGTATAAACAATGCTACGAGTAAGCCAGAGTGAGATGGTCAAAGTGATTGTGTTGCTAAAGCTAATAATGAAAGGTAATGAATTGATGACACATTGCTGCCAGTACAGAAAGACCTTGTTAGTTTTAAGAGATGCTCACTGAAGAAGGGGACAGGAATGCACAATGGGAAGGGTAATTAACAGTCTCGACATACACAGGAGCCGGTAATCCAGAAAACACGGCCCTGGCATTCACATCAGGAGAACATGCATGAAAAACCCCTGGTCTTGGAGACCCCTGGTCTATAGCCTGCCAAGGCTGCAGATATACACTAGCTAGTAGTAGTAGTATGAGGAAGACAATTTCATAATCATTTGCCTTTAAGAAGAGACTTATTATTAATAATAATAATAGTAAATACTTCAATGACTGTTAACTGTGATATTGTAATGTATTGTACTGTACTCAGATATAGTTTTTAACCTTACACACCACAGTTGACTTTTGTGATGTAGCGGCAGTTCTTGTCTGTTTTGATGCCTTGATTGCCACCCATCTCGAAATCTGTTTGCAGTCGCTGCCAATTGACACTTGATAAGCCTGATCTCTCGTTCATATAAGCAGTGCAATGTCACAATTCCGCCTGACAGAATCGCCAAGCTGTCTCCTGTAGTTCGGTCTTTGAGTGGGAAGGCTCTGAAAGACCAGAACGAGTTGTAAAAGGAATCCGTCTGTCAATGAGCAAAAGCCTGAAAACACAGCGTGCTCATTATTCAGGGGAATTATCTGTGCGGTCTGAGGTAGTTGTAGGTTGAGCTGATGCAGGGGGACTGAATTTTCTGTGCAGTCTGAGGTAGTTATAGGTTGAGCTGATGCAGGGGGCTGTAATATATGTGACACGGCTCTGAAGTAATTGGTGTTAAGCTATCAGTTGGCTTTAGCGAGATCTCTTGACTCCTGGGGCTGTCACGTGAAACTGTAGCTAAAGCCATTTCCCCTCGCAGGCAGTATTGCTGGTTTTTTTTTTCTTTCTTTTCTTTGATCTAGTAGTCCACGTTTTTTCAAATAAGATTATTATTTTAATTACTTAAATTTTTTGCTTCCGTTTTCTGATTCGTCACAATAGAGCCTGGTGCAAGCAGGGGGAGGTGGGGCTCACTCTTATCTCTTAATTACATTTTGTATTTTATCTGGTATTACTGACTCTAATTTTCAGTGAGGCTGCCATAAGCTAACAATAAGACAATTTATAGATCACTTGTTTATTACATTGCAGTATGATGCCACAGCAGTGTTAGGTGTTGTTCCAGAGCCCGCTGCAGTGCACCTTACCTGTGCTGCTCAGGTCATGCTTCATCCTGCAACAAAGCTGGAGCCCTGCTGGTTGAGATGAGCGGTGTATTGTGGGAACAGAAACCCCACACAATACTGAGAATTGTTTTGCCCTGTTAATTTAATTGTGAACCAAGATGTGTGATTAAAAAATTCTAGTGTCAGCAATTTGTCTGAAAACCTGTGGAAGATGAAAATGCATGATGACCTCCTATGAGCATATAAAGCAATGGCTCAAAAATGGAAAACATTTTAAATGAAACTTAAATTTATTAGGTGTTAGCTATTTTCAATATTTCAAGCATGACAGGGTTAAAAATGCACTGTGCAAAGGTTGCAAGTGAACACCAGGGACAGGTTCACATTTTCTCATTTTTAAGTCAAATGTTTCGTACGTTCTGTGTTTTTTTTTTTTTTTTTTTTTTTTTTTTTTTTTTTCTGACACCCCGGTGAAATGCACAATTAGCTGTTTGTCAAAGGCAAAGCCTGGAGAGCTAATGTACTGTACGTCACTCAAAAGCAGATGTTTCCTATCATTTATGAAAGTGGAGTCTGTCTTTCTTTGTCAAAATGCAATCACTACCTACCTAATTAATCTGGCATCTGTACTCTTAACCCGTTTGCACTGTTCTATAGTACTGATAAGGACATCTTCGAATCTGCTCACATGTGATAGAGATAACATACTGCATAGAAGTTTACCACATAAGTAGCTTCTGAGTAGAAGTAAGGAGTCATTATTTAAGTGGAACAAAGTAACCTTTTTAGAAGGTGACAAGACCACTGCAGTCAAGCTCAATGCGTTGGATAACTGTTGACTGCGGAGAATGGCCTTTAAAGGACTGTGAACTTCTGGGGGAGGAATTCATGGATAATTTTTTAATAAAGCCTGGATTGTTCCATGTATACATGTATTCCTCTAATTATATCACTTACATGCAACCTTTCCTGAAATGGAAAACTGTTCTCGTTTAATGGGCAAGAATATTTCTAATTATTCTGATGAGCAAGAAAAAAAAGTCTTGACATTTTTCCAGTGCAATGTGCTAAATGTCTAGTAGGGATTTAGGGTTAGGGTTAGGGTTAGTATTATAGGGTTATGGTTAGGGCTAGTATTATAGGGTTAATGTTAGGGTTAGGGTTAGGGTTACAGTTAGTATTATAGGGTTAGGGTTATAGGGTTAGGGTTAGGGTTAGGGTTAGTGTTAGGGTTAGGGTTAGGGTTAGGGTTAGGGTTAATGTTAGGGTTAGGGTTATGGTTAGGATTATAGGGTTAGGGTAAAGGTTAAGGTTAGGGTTAGAGTTAGGGTTATGGTTAGGTTTAGGTTAGGTTTAGGGTTAGGTTAGGGGTTTAGGGTTAGGGTTATAGGGTTAGGGTTAGTATTAGGGTTAGTATTATAGGGTTAGGGTTAATGTTAAGGTTAGGGTTAGGGATAGTATTATAGGGTTAGGGTTAATGTTTGGGTTAGGGTTAGGTTTAGGGTTATAGGGTTAGGGTTAATGTTAGGGTTAGGGTTAGGGTTAGGGTTAGTATTATAGGGTTAGGGTTAATGTTTGGGTTAGGGTTAGGTTTAGGGTTATAGGGTTAGGGTTAATGTTAGGGTTAGGGTTAGGGTTAGGGTTAGGGTTAGGGTTTAGGGTTAGGGTTAGGGTTAGGTTTAGGGTTAGGGTTAGGGTTAGGTTAGGGTTAGGGTTAGGGTTAGGGTTAGGGTTAGGGTTAGGGTTAGGATTAGAGGGTTAGGGTTAATGTTGGGGTTAGGGTTAGTATTATAAGCATTAGCAGACTGGCAGAGTAGTAAAGAGTTATAGACTTTCAAATCTCTTTTGCCAGCAATCCTCTAAACTTCTACAGCAGAGTTGGTGTGCTTTTGCTTTTCCTTCGAAACAGTCCTCAATCTGAATATTCAATATCTCTGTATCTTATTGAAGTTGTTTTTTCAGAACCAACTCAGTTTGGTTGAGGTTTGACTTTGCAGTTCTGTTATTAAGCAACACAAACTATACCCAAGTAACAGTATTGATTGTTCTTCACAAGCTCTTATAACCTGAAGCTTTTCTTAATATGTGTTGTTAAAGCTTCCACCATTGGAAAAGTTCAAAGAAACCTTCAGTACAGAAGGTGCAATCAAGGCTGGTCCTGGAAGTTACCAGTAAAAGTTTTTTTCTCAGCTTTTCATAAAATGCATCAAGAAATGTTTTACTTTTCCTTTTCTGTTAACTTTTCTTTACATGACAAACCAGCTTGCTTTCCCTGTCTTGCATTACTCTCACACTTGGCTTGAAAACTCACTCCTGCGTTATCTTAAACAAATATTTGAATCAAACCAATCACATCAATTTACCAAAGGGTAAGCAATCCAGACAGCTGCCAGTACAAGCCTATAGCTGATAAACTGCAGTTTAGTTAGCAATCTGCAAGACACCATGAAAGAGCTGCAGTGTTTCAGGACACAAGACATGAATGGGAGGAAGGGGGGGTGTGCTGTTTTATTGCAGAGTCTTACTGATGCAAACAGCTTGCAAAACAGCTCTGCAAATAAGTGTTCAAAGTAATTTAAGAAAAAAACATCCATTTGAACAATACACTGTGAAAATGAATAAGGAATTAAAAACAAATATTGCAGTTTTAATATTCTTTATTTTGTACCATGTGTTTTATTCTGCTTGCTTCTGTTGATTTTACCTTACTTTACCTTTGGATCCACTATGACTTCACTACAAACTGGTTCGCCTTTATTGGGGTATACTGAAATTAAACTTGTTTTTAAGCATAAACACAGCTCAGTGTGCGTATAGTTGACATGCTTCTAGTATTCCAGGTTTGTGTATCCTTGTTGTTATATTGTGCTGCTGCATAGGGAATGAGAACCTAACGGTGTGGATCTGTAATATCGCTTTTTTTAGTACGAAGGGTCATCATCCCTGAATGACCAGTGATCTCAGGAGAGATCCTGCAAGACTCGGGAGGTCCTGTCTGCTGCATCAGCACTGCACACCACAGCACTGAAAGCACGTCTATTAATCAAACAGTGAGACCTCATTGATTATTAGTCACTCCTCTTATTAAACCTGGCAGTTTATAGAATAATCTGCTGATGGATAGTCTTTGTAGCATCATTCAGAAGTGAGGAAAAGTATTGAAAAGACACACACACACAATGTGGGACTCATTCTGTAAGCACTTACTCTAAAGCAGCGATCATTCAGTTAAACCTGTCCTAGATACTGTAGCATAGAGCAGTCTAGAGAAACAACATCTGAAGTTCTTGTGATCTTCTGAATATAACGCGCACCCCATATGTACAAAGCAGCACTCTTGTATTCTACCCTTGCAAAAACACCATTGTGTACACTATACATTATACTAAACATGTAAAGAGGTGTGCATCCATTGCAATGCGTTAATAATAGCACAGCATCTCTTCATTGTGGAGTGGAACATGACTACTGACATGGCACACTTGGTCTTCAGAAGGATACAGACTTTATTTTTGCAGAAGGCAGAGGTTGCCTTTTTGCAATTTGTAATTGAAGCATGGTGCCATGCTATGCTAATCTTACATTTAAAAGAAAAGCAAAAAGCATAATCAGACTTGTTCCTAGCATTGTCTCCATGACACATTGACATTATCATGGCCACATACACAGACACATAGTGGGGAGAGCATACCCTGTCATTGCCCCTCTTACAGTAGCCTATGAACACCGCTTTCAGATCTCTAGTCCTGGAGTTGCTGCTGCTGCAGGAGACAGCTTTGCTTACAGACCACAGTTCATTTACACTGGGCCAATATTTAACCAGTACAAATGGCCTGTCTTATTAACAGGACAGAACACCCCACCAGGTGGTATCAGCTCCCAGGCCATCTGTGCACAAGAACTAAACCAGCACCCCAAACGACCACCTCACCTCCAACAAACAGCCTGCCCACCGACTGGCAAGCGGCACTGCTGTCAGCCAGAGCAAACAGCCAGTGCGGGGTAGACAATGGGAGCAGGCTGACGCAGCGTGTTAGAACAGAAAGGGAGGCTGTTTTGAAAGCACACATTTACAGTGATCACTTTTACATGCAGTGTGTAGCTGATCTCTTCTTGCCTTTGTAAATGACCTTTTTATTCCCAAGTTAACAGTTGCTGCAGCCGCTTGTTTCTATGGTAAAGGCCTGGGGATTTGCATTGACCAGGGTTGGTGCTGCTGTAGCTCATCCATTCCTTCTTCTTTCTCTTTCACTCTGTGGCAATAAATGCAAACTCTCTGAAAGCAAACGGCAGTCTCGCAGAATGGTACTCTTTGAAATTAACCAGGACTGTCTCCTTTACCCATCAAATGTCCTGGTGTCCCAACATCTTTCCAATGATGCCAGATACTGTAGCATTCCTTCTCTTAAACAATCAGTAATCATATTAAAATATAGGTCCAGGATAATCTTTTTGAATATAGGTTACTGTACTAAATGAAAAGTATATGACCGCGTCAGCTGGATTGCTCGATTAGACTAATTGATAGAATGATCGATGGGGTAGCTGCGTTCCATCTCTCTGACAGCTCTCATGTGCCCTGATCTTCCCGATGATGTCATTATTGACACCTCTCCAACTCCCCCACTCCACCCCCCTCCTTCTGGAAATGCGTGTTTTGTGTCAACTACACAGAGTCCTGGAAAACTGCCATGGAAAGATAACATTACAAGCCAGACAGGAATGGGACGAGCAGCATGCCAGTTTCACTCTGCAGCACATGAGATACCTTCATTTGTGCACCCACAGATTGTCGCTAGTAATCCTTTTTAGAGGTATAGACGGTATGTGCAGTGTGCTTTTGAGGCAAGAACAATTAAATATCGTAACGGTATAGAACAAGCATGAATCAGCTCGCTTTTATTAACCATTAAACATGCATTAGTTGCAGGAAGGAGCTTTTCAATTATTATACTAGTTTCTTGCTAGTTTGGTTCAGTTAAAATTATTTTATTTGCATTTGGCAAAGGAATCTGAGATTGTGTATGAATTCTGTCATGTACGTTTCATTATTTTTTTTCAGTATGTTTTTGAGTGGAAAGAACTGGGACTGTTTTCACATCAAACAGTGTAGCATTGTTTGAGCCATAGAACACTAACTGGGCAGCTCCACTTGTAAACCTGTATAGAAATGTTTTTCTCACATTGTTAGCCATACAACACTAACTGGGCCCCTCCACTTGTAAACCTGTATAGAAATGTTTCTATCACATTTCATTGGCTGGGGAGGTAATACCTGTCAGGTAAGAGTTTCATTGAGTGGATCAGGGCAGTTTCCAATGGAGCGGTGTAATGTGCCTGTGTGTGTACTTTCTCTCTGTGCTCCTCAAGGCACAGAAACCCTAGAGCTCAAAGCATAAATACATCTTGGAAACACTTTTGATTTTTTCTGAACCTCTGTGGCATCTGAATCTTTCAACCCTCACTTGGTCACTGTGGATTATATTCATTGAATGGCGAGTCCAGGCAGAGAGGAGTTGAGTGCGTGCCTGATGCTGCTCTGTTCCCTTGAAGAGCTCAGTTGAAACAAACTTGAAAAGGCTCCTAGTGAGCTGAGAGGACACGGTCAGTCTTTGAAGGTTGAGTAGAGGAGAGCTTCAGTAATCCAACCTGTTTTTAATAAACCATTCAGAGAGCTTTTGTATTTTTATTTTTATTTTACATAGGTATTTAACTCCTTTTTTTTTTAAGGAGAAAAACATTTATTGACTTTACACAACTAATATCAAACATGTAGGCACTGTAATTGGAGGTCTGTCTCAGTTTCTGTCTCAGATTTGTACATTTTTCTGTTTTCTTCTTTTACCAACAGAGTTAGTTGTCTGCTCTGTTGTGGAGCTCATTCCACTGTCTTTGTGACTGTAGTCTTTAGTGATGATAACAAGGGAGTCAATGAATCACTGGCAGGATTCAACCAGAGTCAAAAGAACGGCAGTTTTACAATCTGCCTCTGCTTCGGTCATTTAAATAGAAAGAATATTACTACGCTTGCAGCTTTTGCTGAGGCTGTTTTGTATTTAGTTCGGTCTCCGAGGCCAATCAGCCATTGACTTCAGATCCTGTCAACGAAGAAGTTTTTTGTCTGGTCCAAGTAGTTCAATTGACAAGATACCCAGCCCAGAATATTCATCGCAATGATCATTTCACTTAGAAATTAAATAACACACAGAAAACACAGAGAAGATATGCATTGCTTGTTTAAGTATGCATGCCCCTCTAACCTCATAACCATCTAGGTTGTTCTTAATTACTTTTAGGATTGTAATTAAGTGTGCAAATTTGCAGCCTGCATTGTTTGAAAAGGTTGGTGTTTTGTTTTGACATGTCTGTTAGACATGTTCATTGTTTTTTGTCTTTTAATTTTTTGTTTCTCTTTGCACACCCCTGGATTTTAGGCAATTTCATAGTGGCTGAGAAAGATTTACACATTAAGTACATTGTAACTAGGCATAATAATATTAAAAATGTGTTTACTAAGTAACTACTATGTAAATACACAGCAATTAGAGACACCTGCTTTATTTAGTGGCTAAAACATGTAAACACTTCATTAATTGCATGAATTTCCACTGTCTTCGGATCAGTTTGAAAAGCAACTCAAACTCACCTAACGTTCCCCCAAACTCAAAGAATGTGACGTTTTAAACCCAGCCTTTCAGTACTTCCACTGCTGTCCTGCCCCAGAGATCAGGACTCCAGCAGCAGTGAGATTAACAAGACCCAGCGCAGTCACTAGCTTTGTCTGCTCAGCTTGTGTTGCTTTATTTCAACTCTTTTGTTATTTGTGTTGGGCTTTCTGAATCCCTGTTGTCACAGCAAGTCAGAACCCCCCCCCCCCCTTTATCTGTGATGATTTTCAGGAGACACTTTTGTGTCCTTTCTTTGTTATAGTACTAGGTAACATTAACCACATTAAAGGTGGTGATAACATGTCATGTTTGAATTGTTCTCGCTTCTCAGTAATTGCATGTTACAGACACTGTGATAGGAGTGCTGTCAGCCCTGTAACCTGATCATTACGTGCAGTCCAGTGTTTTTATATTAGCAGAATAACGAGAGCCAGTGCTGAGAGATAAGGGCTGGGAGCTGAGTGACCTTGACTTTCCTTGCATGGGTACATCATGAGGGATGGAGGCAGAAACATTTCATTAAATGCATTTTTTTTAAAACGTTAAATTGTAATTAACGGGATCCTTTGGTAACAACAATTTCTAAATCCCTGATTATGTTGCATACTGTATGAAAAATTTCATTCAGTAATCAGTAATATGGAAACGATAGGCACTCGTGTGGAAATGTTAGACTAATTTGAGCTTTAATTTGGCATCTTAAACAACTTTTAAAAAGACTCCTGCATTTTACCATTTGTGGCAATGTGTTCCTTTTATCTTACTATTTTAAATGAATTGCATGTGTGGCCAATTAATGTCATCAACTAATACATTTTTACAGAACTGTACCTAATGCACCAGGCCTGCACTATGTCAGTTTTTGGAACTTTACTAAACGGCTAGATGGCCTTTCAGGAAGGGAATGGGAATATGATGTTTTTGTTTTCTGGTTCGTTTCTAGCCAAGGTCAGCAGTCGTTTTGTTGAAATGGGAGACTGTGACAAATTAGTTTGTGGATCATGGACCGTAGTGCCAAGGCTGAGGGACCTGGGGTGGACAGTGTCGGACAGCCATGCTGCACCTGGGCATTGGAGGACTTCGCTCTCTGGGGTCATCAGTCCAGCTAAACTCTTGCAAAACAAAACATATTTCTTTAAAGAACCAACCATCAAATGGGGGAATCAGAGAAACTTGGGTCTCAGACTGGAGAATCTTAACCTGGTCAATCTGCCGTAGTCCAGTGCATGATGAAAGCTGCTGGGCTCATCAGCAGATGGTTGCAATTCTTCTCATCTCATTTTGCTGGAGGCTTTTTGTAGGGGCTGCCTTGCAGCAGGTGCCTGTGCTGCTCTGTTCTGCTGAAGGAAAGGGGAGGATGATAAAATAATTAATCCATAAGGAGAAAGTGCTTAGTATTATTCCTCATAGATTCCTGTGTATTTTTACCAATATGTATAGCATCTGATTTTTGCCAAGAAGAAAGGAGGGCTGGATTATTGGGATGCCGATGCAGACAGTCGCCTGTGGGCACTCAAATCCAGAGAAGGGGGCTTTTTTGGTTGTAAAACTACTTAATTTACAAGCCTGGAACTAGATAGCTCTACTTCCCTTTCATTATAATTGATTGCTCTGTCGAGTCTGAGCTTGAATGAGTTTGCTGCCACAAAAGCTGATGTCAATAAATTAGTAAGCGCTGAGATCTGTTCCAAAAATTACCCCCTCTAAAGTTTCTTGTGCAGTACAGCAAACCCAGTAAGCCAGAGAGGAACTTGTCAACTAATTGGCCGTCAAACTGTGTGTTGTTTTTATTATTCTTTTTAGCAAATTACTCGGAAAGACAGCTGTTTGCAGTTGCATGACAGCAAAAGGCCGTCACAAGTTGTCCTTGGCATGTTCAGTAAAGCTGCCAAAAGTCATTGACTTTTTGCAAAAAATCCATAAATCCCTCCCAGCTTGTGTAGAGAGAACCAGGCCCTGTGGCAGAGTGTGCGTTGGGGGGCGGGGGCCACCAAGTTGTTTTGGGGGAGGAGGGGCGGGAGGCACATTATGAAAGGTCACCCAAGTCAAATAATTGGTGCTGCAATATGATTCTGCCTTCAAAATGTGCAGATTGTAAAACTTCACATACTGTGAGACCCTACCAAGGGGAACTTATCCGCACAAATATGCAACCTTGGAAATTTTCCAGAAATAACACATATTGTAGTTTTTATGTGTTTTAACTTTACTTTTATTTATGATTTATCATAGATTTTTTAATCTCATCCTGAGAGCTGAGCAGGGGGGGCACTATATCTAAACTGGGGGGGCACGGCCCCTCGAGGTCCTCCGTGGTGCCAGACCCTGTTATTGAGTGAGTGTATCAAGCATCAGAAAGTTTCAATAAAGGGCATGTCAGCGCTTCCGATCTTTTGTTTTTAGAGCATGGCTGTTGCAGTCAGGGCACATCAGGCGCCTGCCTTGTTCTGTGCATGCAGTCTGAATCCTGACACAGCTCATTACACTTCAGGTTGTAATTAAAGAAAAGCAGCAGTCACATTTAGTTAGAGCAGCAAGCAGAGATAAACGTGAACAAGTTATGCCAGGCCGGTGCTTTCAGGGAAACTGTCACGCGAAGTAAGAATATCTTATTCTTTAATCCTGGTCTTTAATCTCTTAGGGTGTTTGCACTGCAACAAAACATACAACATATTGTATTATAATGGACAGTTAAGCTTGCTTAAGCTGTCACACCTCACAATTGTCCTGTCAAATGATAATTCAAGAATCCCATGCCAATGCATTTTCTATGTTTTGAACTGGGAAGCACAAAGATGTTCTACAACTGGTTTCTTCTTGTGCCGAGTGGATCTTGTGATCCCGCAGTCTAATTCATCCAGAACATTTAATCATAGGATACACTGTGGTATTACAAACACAACTCTAACCTATCTCTAGTTTCATAACAAGGTTTCTTCTTTCTTACCAATGACCAGCCGGCACCACAAGATCTTCTCAAAATAGAAATATATTCAGCAACACTCTGCACAGATGCTCTCTGCTGTATACTTTATCCAGCTGTAGTAGAAAATGCAAGTTCATTGCAGGTTGCCTGAGAGAGCATTTCACGGTGTACTTTCCGTGCCAAGCTGTGCTGTTGCGTGTCTCAACAATGGCCTCCTGTTTTCTTTAGCTTTCCTTTGACGTTGCTTTTTGGGTTCAACCCTTGTCTTGGCTGGTTATGTTCAGAAAAGATGCAGTGTATCAAAAAAAACTCAAAAAACAGAGAC
This sequence comes from Polyodon spathula, assembly GCF_017654505.1. Taxonomy (NCBI): domain Eukaryota; kingdom Metazoa; phylum Chordata; class Actinopteri; order Acipenseriformes; family Polyodontidae; genus Polyodon; species Polyodon spathula. Next base: position 1,889,324 of record NC_054547.1, on the reverse strand, counting down.
CCCCATACAATAGCACAGGCCTGCTTACTGGTTTATCTGTATGATGTATTATTTGAGTTGGGAAGTCGCTGGTTTCATCCCAGTAAAGTGTATAGTAGTATAGAATGGAAGAAAATGAAAATTGCATTTAAGCACAGTGAAATCATGGTATAACATAGACCTCTAAGGTAAAGCATGTATTTACCACAATTGTAAAATGCATCTATTCCTCATTGAAGAACAATTTGTTATTCTACTAGTTGGTGTTTTGATCATTGATCTTTAATCAATAATAAGTGAGTTTGGTAGCACTTGGATGAATGGATATACATAGCATGGTATTAACTGGGTAACTACAAATGTTCTCGGGTATTGCGTGGTAACTACTGGTGGAATAATCATGTTGGAGCAGGAAGCAGTTGTAATTACATGGTTATTACAATGCAACTATATGGGTATTAATGGCCTAATGTGCTGCCCCATAACCCTTAGAGACATTTGCCAGTCTGAAATGAACCCTGCCTTGTTGCATGTCCCTATTGAAAATGATTTCAAGGAAATTAGGGAGCAGTCCTGTAAACCCGGCGCACAGAGCTGGAGATGCAGTTACCCTCTGACTGCAGACTCGTGTTGGGGGAATACATGACTGCATTCAGCCTACTGTTACTGTGTGCTAATCAAGCAGCATGGGGGCTTGCTGCTCGAGCCCTCCTGTGCATGCCTGCCTCTCAGTGCCCTGCAATCTGCTCTCTGTGCTGTCACTTCAGGACAGGCTGATGGCTCTCTTTCAGTCGGTGTCATTCAAGGTAACCCTGTATCAGCGAGGGATAGGAGCGCTCAGGATTTATCCCAGGAGCACAGCTGAGCACAATTCAGTAAGTAGGTATCATCTATATATATATATATATATATATATATAATATATATATTATAGATATAGATAATATTATATATATATATATATATATATATATATATATATATATATATATTTGTCTATTAAACTTGTTTCTTGCCCGACAACAAAGAATGGGCTCATGCATAATGCATTTAGAACTAAAGGGACCTGTTGTTGTTTACTGATTGTTACTTGCTTCAACTGTTTTATTCATGTGTTTGTTTAAGCCACTTTCTATTACTTTCTATCATAAAAATACCGGTATATATCTTGCATTCAAGTGTACCCATGGTTATACTATGCATTTACCATAGTTTACCCTGATTCATTAATATGCTTTACCATACCTTGCTGTACTTTACAATGCTTACCTCTGCTTTACTATGCTTTATTACACCTTGCTGTGCTATTATAAAGGCAGACTAGACTTGAAGTTGCCAAGCTGTGGTTGATTTGCCTATGTTCTGAATCACTAGTATTGGACTTGGGTTCATTTTTTCAAAATTCTTCTTTTTAGCCTGAGGCGTGTTTGACCTGTGACAGGGCATGAGCACGTTATTGGAGAGCCATGCACTTCTGCATGTGGGATGAGGGGCTGGTGCACTACATACCTGTTGGCTTTTAGGGGTGATTGCCCCAGGGGAACAGTCAATGTTATACAAGAAAGGACCAGCTTGGTGGGGTTGGTTGGCGGTGGTGGGTTATGGGAGGTTGAGGGGGGGTGGTCTGTCGGGAGGATATCTGAAAGGGTTACTGCGGAGAGGAGGATGGTCTTGGACACAAGGTCATTGTTTTTCAATATGCTGAATTTAATATGCTGTGGGTTATTTTTTTTCTAATTGTAAAACTAATAAGTAAATCCTGCAAAGACAGTTCTGATGTTGTGACTACAGAGGGTAATGAGGAGAAAACCAGAAAACTCAACCAAATGCATTGTAATCACAGCTGTTGCCATGCCAATCTATCTCAGTCCACACAAAGAACGTATAGTGTCTTTCATAACTATCTACGTTACCAATTACCTTCTGACGTGCGATCGTAAACCCTCTCATTAGAACCTAGAGGTCCTACAGGCTTCTATTTAATACAATTAAAGATTTACTATTCCTTCTGCTCCTTGCGACTGATGCAGGCAGCAATTCAAACTCTATATTAAGCTCATACGCACCCACTAAGAAGGTCCCATTCCCTGTCTTTCTTTTAAAGTGAGAAACAACAAGCAAAAGTCTCAGAAATACTGTCCCGCAGTTAGGAAAAGCATTGTAATTATCAGTGTTGTTGAAAGTGGGGGAGCCTTTGTTACAGATAGCATAGCAAGCCTTGCAGTGAATTATTTAGCCAAAAGGTTTACTGATGTATGTGTTTTTATGTACTTATGCATTTAATGCATTTATTCTGTCATAATGCTGAGTATGCTTTTCGAACCCTGACTGCCACGGTGTATTTTCTGTTCAGTCTCTATTAGATAATGTTTTGTCCCGTGTTTTGAACCCTTGTAATGCCTGATGTTACTGTATTACTGTATTTCTAAGACCAAAGAAAGATTTCTGTTAAATGAGCGTGCTCTGTATCAGACGAGATATCGTGCCCTGGGCCAGTCTCTGACAAGTGATTTATGCTGAAATTAATTATCAAATGGTTACAACTGCAAGCAGTGTGGGAGCATGCAAACAACAGTGCTGATATTAATCTCTGGATTGTGTCTTGCATGTTTTGTTGAGCACACAATTAAACATACTGTGCAAACAGCGGCTCAGCAGACCTCAACCCTACTGCTCAGGGATGTCTGTTACACGGACAACTGGAACTGTTTATCTGAAACAACTTTGAAACGTATCGCCTTCAAACACTTTTTATTAATAAGTAAAAGATATATTTTCTGTTAGGCATGCTTGATTGTTAAGTTGGGATAGTCTCTACCAGCTGAGAAAGCCTGGGAATGCCCCTGTCTGATTTTGATGAACTGCACATGGGAATTTGCTATGCGATTTGTGCTCCCCAAGCTTAGAACTGATGGATCATTCCCTGGCAGTGCTTGCAAGCTACTTGAAGGTGTTATGGCTATTAAATCTCTATATAAGCCAGAAATACCAACAGTAAACTATTAATTTAGTATAATACTGATATCTTTGTTCCTCTTTAATTTTATTACATGCAATTATAATAGGACTCCCAACAACCCAGAGACCATAAAACCTTCTGTTTACATCCATTAGCTTTCTAGAAAATGATTACTAATGTAAAGCAGCTATGGCAACACCAATTAGATTACAGGGTGACGTCTTTGTAAACAATCTGCTGATGCGGGCTTGAAGTCAGCTTGAACCCCCTTGGTGTTTTTTAGGGCTTGCATTTAGTAAAGATGAAACCACTGCATCAGTTTTTGGTTTAACCCACATTAAAAACTTAAAACCAGAGATTGATCTTCAAACCGTCCCCACTTGTAAGAAAATTGGCCAATGTGATTATACTTTTAAATAAATGATGTCAGACTGGATCAGGTGGGATCTGAGCTCAGTGTTTTTTTCTGTTAGTATTTATATTTTGTATTATTATTTTAAGCCAAGCTTATTTGCCTTTCACCCAAGGCTTGTTTCGGGAGGGACAGAGTTAGTTCTGAATGGTACAGTGAGAAATCATTCATGTTCTATCTCTGACAGTTCCAAGTTAAATAGAGACGCAATATTTCTGAGAATTTAACAGGGCCTCTGGTTCAGATCAAAGATGTACTATAAATCAAGGACTAACTGGAACCCTTATCTTGTCTCGAGACATCCTTTTATTTCAACTGAGATCTCAAACTGTATTCTGTTGTCTCGTCTGCGGTGAGCAGCCACTCTGAACCCTGGCACACGAAGACACAGAACTACACTGAAATCTACTTCAGATTTTGAGCATGCTCAGAACTTGCTTTTTGTCTTGGCTTGTATAATTTTTTTCAATTAAGAGCACTCAGTTGACTACCCTGCTGTGTAATATAAATAAATACATAAATAATTAATTGCAACAAAAAAATAATAATAATAGTAATAAAAGAAGCTGGCCAAAAATAGTGATTGATGATGTAACTGCAGCCAGGAACACAGCTGGAAGCCTAAGTGCTGTGCACTAACAACTTCAATAATAATGACTGATAACCTGATAGGAGCGGAGCCCTGCTCACACCAAAACAAGCTCTGAACACAACGAGTTAGGTGATCAGTGTATTACTGTAATGAGGCACCCAACCCAACAAGCCAAGGACAGAGTGGTTTTGAATGACCGAAAACCTTTCACATCTTTAGCAAAGTACCGGTCTCCTCTCTTATGAATCTCTCCTCCTAGTAGCAAACGGTCCAATTACCATGACAGCCAGGGTCCGGGATAATTAGATCGCCTGCCTAGCGGTTAGCCAGCAGTCTCAAATGACCTTCAATCAATAAAGGGCCTCATTACGAGCTGCGGGCAGGGTTTCTGGTCTCAGGGAGTTTTTGCACAGCGTGCCCGGCGGACACTTAGCCAGCGGCTCCTTCCTCCTGTCCAGAAGTGTCAGCCCTGCCTGTGGGAGCTTCAGTCTTGGCCTCCCTGCCGCTATCGGGAGTGTCAGCAGGTAAAGCACAGCATATGCACTAGCTGCAGGAAGTGTGTCTACAGTAAGTAATGCAAAGTGAATTGCTATTCCATTACATTGAAAGGCAGCTGCACCTACAGCAACATTCTATTGCAGGCATGGGCTAACTAATAGAAAAATAAATGCAAAACCCTGCATTAAAGAATACTTAATTAATTAATAAACAGGCTTTAAATTTGTGAATCATTTCTTCAGATTTTTATTTCTCCACTGCTTCAAAAGGCTAGTGTTTCGGCTGGCCTTCAGTTTCTAATGTTCCAGCTGTTTGTGATGCAAATAAAAAGCGTCTGTCGCTACCTGAGGGAGGGAGGGAGTGAGGAAGGGGGAGCAGGACGGAAAGAGAAGGGAAGGAGGAGAGGATTCTGAACTGGGCCTAGGGTTCAGTAAACACAGCAAGCAGTCACCTTGGGCTCAGGAAACCGTTTCTCCTGAGGGAAAACACAGGGAACACTCACACACTCACACACGCACACACACACTCACATTTACATTTTGGGTCAGGAGTCAGTGATGTAGAAACAATAGGCAATCATGTGTGAAAGTGTTAGACCACTTTGCGCGTTAATTAGGCATCTTAAACAACTTCTAAAAAGTCTCATACATTTTACCATTTGTGGCCATGTGTTCCTTTTCTCTTACTATTTTTAAATGACTTGCACATGTGGCCTATTAAAATCGTCAGTTAAGTTAGACAAATACTAATTGGCCTATTTTGACAATTTTCCAAGGTTTTCAGTTCCAGTGGTTTGAGTTCATACGCATAACAACTGCTGAACTACAGAAGCAATGGGGTGCTCTAATACATGTGCACACTGCTGAACTACAGAAGCAATGGGGTGTTCTAATACATGAGCACACTGCTGAACTACAGAAGCAATGGGGTGCTCTAATACATGTGCACACTGCTGAACTACAGAAGCAATGGGGTGCTCTAATACATGTGCACACTGCTGAACTACAGAAGCAATGGGGTGCTCTAATACATGTGCACACTGCTGAACTACAGAAGCAATGGGGTGCTCTAATACATGTGCACACTGCTGAACTACAGAAGCAATGGGGTGCTCTAATACATGTGCACACTGCTGAACTACAGAAGCAATGGGGTGCTCTTATATATGTGCACACTGCTGAACTACAGAAGCAATGGGGTGTACTGTATATAGCAGCAATATGTTCCAATGGCAAGCCCTTAGACTTCATTTCATATCATTGCTATTAGTATCGGGGGGGAGGGGGTGGAGTGGAAAGCCTGGAATCTGTCCTGGAGTGAATAATCCTGTAGTGCAATTCATCACACAGACTGAGGCCTCTCGGTCACGCTTCTCATCTGAGGGGCCTAGGCACTCCAGGGCAAAAACCAGACCACCAAATTCATAGCAGATGTGAATGTTATTTTCTGCATTTGCTATCAAATTTACAGATTAAGGGTAAAAATAACCATCGGAACCACTGGAGATTTAAAATAACAGATAGGGCTCTCTCGCTCCCTCTCTCTCCCTCTCCATATCCAGCTGCATTGATGTAAAGAGAGTCCACAGGTTCAAAAGTCATGCTGCCCTTTACCCTTTCACACCACGCTGTTGATTCGAGTCAAGGCTTGTCTGAGCTTTCTGCATTGGTTTGGTTTTGGAATAGAGACATGCTTCTAGAGTAGGGTAACCTTCCCCATCCCGTTTTGGCGGGGACTGTTTCTTCCCCATTGTGTCTAGTAGGGTGAAGGTGTGCGTATCTTAGTATTTAATGCTGAACAGAGTGCACAGTAATACTAGGTTATACACGCTTATACACAGCTAAATGGCTTGAGTGACCCCTCTCTGTGTCTCAGTGTGAGTCTGTACTATGATTGTAACATGGTTTCTCTGGGTTTTTATTAAAACAAGCAGCAGGGGTAAAGGGGCATAAATATACAATATAAAAGAGAACATAAAAAAACTAAAACAGACACTTGAATGCTCATTACGTGCTCTGATTCTGCAACTTTTCCACATAATACCTGTTGATGCAGAATCCAGTGTAAGAAATTTGGTACGTCTGCATTTCTTTCTTTAATTTGTTCCAGGTAGCCAGTCCACTCTTTTGTCCAGTCATATGGTGCATCCTCTGCTGTAATACCAGTTACTTTCTTCCATGGTAATTCTTCACTTTCCATGGCATCTTGAAGTTAAGTCCTTTCCTGTGGTTGTGTTGTTCGTGGCATCCACAGCACTTTTCAGAAAACCTTTCGCTGACTCCATAGCTTCTTTCATTTCCAGTAAACTCAAAATACATTGCTTTGTGCAGCATGTCATAGTGACGTTGTGTGTTATAATCTTTCATAACTGCAACTGTTGCACTGCAAATCAGACATATTGCCTTGCCGTCAAAATTATTCATTAAAAAAATAATCATCTGGCTAACGATTTTGAAATCTTCTGTGTTCCGTCGCCTTTTGAATCTGTGACATCTCCAACTGCTTTTTTACTACTGATTTTAAATTTTACACAAAGTAAAATAAATAGTTTAAACAAGCCTTTGCGTCGCTAAAAAAAAAATATTTGTGCTGTGTGCGTGAGGAAATGAAAAGATCCTGTTCGCCATTTGAATGACTATTTTACTACCACTGTGAGCTGTGATTGGCTTAATGAGAATGTCACTCATACAATGCAGATGGGTTGTTTAAAAGAAGAATTTCAAAGTGATACAATACAATGACATTTTATGCATTAAAGGAGAAGGGAGAAAGGCCACCTCCACCTTCACAATAAGCTGCTGACCAAAAGACACGCCTGGACCTCTGGGGCTTCTGATATCACGGTTTTCACGGGTAATTCTCTTACATTATCGTGCACATTAAATTATCTCTCACAATACATGCAGCGTGCATGGTATGGTATGCAAATTAGCCAAACACTGTACGTGCAAATGAATACGTTCTCTGTTAGTAAATGGGGCTGTAAATTTAGATTTATCACGCATGTTAGGATCACTACTTTACATGCGCGCTAACTCCAAATGTAGTGCCCTTTCGTAAATGAGGCCCAAAAGCTGCAGTAAATAGCATTAGTCCTTTATGAGCCTAACCAAACAGGATTGACCTACTATACAGCCAGCACCTGCAGGGTGTCTGCCTCATAACTTTTGGATTACACTAATGACTGCCCAGAAAACAACCACTTAAGCTCATTATCAGTGATCAGTCCTATATCATGATTCCCTGCAATACGCATACGTGACAGAATCACTTTGAGAAAATATTGAATAATATCTAATTTAAAAAAAAATTATTTTTGTAAGGAAATATTAGGGTCTATGTGGTAATGACTATTCAAGTGTGGAGGTGTGGGTTAGAATCTGGTCAATCAGGTCCCAGTGGACAGTAATCCACAATGAATCAATCGAGGGAGACCAAGGACTGTTTTGACATCAAAACGGAGGTGCATTGGTGTTTGACATGTGTTTGACATGCATAGTGTACCTTTCCGTACCTTTGTTGAAGCTGACACCCTGGGATCCTTCAAGAAGATGCTTGATTTGATTATGGGATCAATAAGCTGCTAACAACCAAACAAGCAAGATGAGCCAAATGGCCTCCTCTCGTTTGTAAACTTCCTTAAGTTCTTTCAAACTTGGTGTGGAAGAAAAAAACTTCAGTTACTTTTCTGTATTTTAGAAATGCCAAAAGAAAGTAGAGAACACATAACAGCCATTTGAATTTCTGAAAGGAATGAGAGAGAGAGAGAGAGAGAGAGAGAGAGAGAGAGAGAGAGAGAGAGAGAGAGAGAGAGAGAGAGAGAGAGAGAGAGAGAGAGTGTTAGGAGGGGGGTTGTGCTTTTAATGCATCATCAGATTTTATTCAATCCAAGTGTCCAAACTTATCCCTTCCATGCTGAAATAATTGCCTGTGTGCTTCAGCTCTGGGCCTGGTTTTGCATGCCATGGTTCATGAAGCACAGCCCTGTTGGTTTGCATGTCTGCTGCTGCCTGCCCTCAGCCTGCACGGCAGCTTTGAGCTCAGTGCACTTGCAGCAACTTTCTCATGCTGTTCTGCTCCCTAATTACACACTGTGGCTTTTCACTCTGCATTTCAGGACAATCTTGTCTTGCAGGAAAGGAGGGGTTGAAGCACAGGGAGTGACGAGTTGTAGCTTTCTCAGTCTGAAGCACTGTCTGTCTTTAGTGGCGTGACCCCTGCACTCAATCAAGTGCTTCTAAGTTCTGGCAGGGTGGGAGCGACGGTCTTGTCTTGATGCCATAAAACTTGACAGTCATAAAATCTACATGGGAATCTAAGTCTAAACTGTAACTTACAGAGAGCAGTGAATTACATAAAGAATATAGAACTGGAGCTCTTGGATGGAATGGTAACGCCAAGCTTCCCTCATTGTAAAATCTTGTTTTTATATATATATATATATATATATATATATATATATATATATATATATATATATACACACACATATTGATTTAATCTTAAATTGCATTTGTTTGTGTGTTTTGTCAGAAGTGACCATGTTGTATGTATTTGTTTGTTTATTCCTTTCTTTTACCTACGTCACTGAGTGTTTTTGTTGACATCAGGAGTCATCGTTTTCTCGTACCTCGTTAAGGTGTAAAATTGCTGTCTATAACCAGCCACTGTGTTTTGTTTTATTTTTTATTTGGGTGTCAGTAATTTAGGTTGACATATTAGTGCCATATTTGCCCTTATTTTTAGCTTAGTTTGTTACAGCCTTCTCTAATCAGAATTGTGACGTAATTTGCATACCACGAAAACCCTGGGTACAAGATCTCTGAAGCAGTGACACAGACTCCTTTCCTAAACCCTGGATGCAAGATCTCTGAAGCAGTGACACAGACTCCTTTCCTAAACCCTGGATGCAAGATCTCTGGAGCAGTGACACAGACTCCTTTCCTAAACCCTGGATGCAAGATCTCTGGAGCAGTGACACAGACTCCTTTCCTAAACCCTGGATGCAAGATCTCTGGAGCAGTGACACAGACTCCTTTCCTAAACCCTGGATGCAAGATCTCTGGAGCAGTGACACAGACTCCTTTCCTAAACCCTGGATGCAAGATCTCTGGAGCAGTGACACAGACTCCTTTCCTAAACCCTGGATGCAAGATCTCTGGAGCAGTGACACAGACTCCTTTCCTAAACCCTGGATGCAAGATCTCTGGAGCAGTGGCACAGACTCCTTTCCAAAACCCTGGATGCAAGATCTCTGGAGCAGTGACACAGACTCCTTTCCAAAACCCTGGGTACAAGATCTCTGAAGCAGTGACAGACTCCTTTCTAATTAATTAATTTATTTTTTACTTTGTTTCTCTTTAACACTACTATGTATGTAATAGCTGAATGCTTTGAGTTCTGGATGGACACTGCAGGATTCCTAGAAGACATACAATGCGACCACGGTGACTAGCACACACAGTGTCGGGGTCACTCTGGAAACTGTTCAACCAAAGCATCAAGCATTGGACAGTGCTGGGGTTAAAGTTCACGGAACAGTCAGTGTTGCTTCCCAGATCCCAGGCCTGAACAGCAAGTGAGAGATTTAGGAGCCAGGATAGGGATGCAAGGATGTAAGTCACTCCACAGCTGAGCTGGCTTATCATAGGTAATAAAAATGAGATTACAAAAGCCAGCTCTGTGTGTGTGTTGCATGTGACATGGGATGACCACAGAGGAATAATGCTGCTCTATAAGAAATCTGAATGAGACGGATTCTTTTAAAATGCCTCTATTATCTTAAACTGGGGGGTGTGAGAGTAACTTTCAGTTCAGCATCGTATCCCAGACGCAGTAATGATAAATAACAGTCGCATCCTGTCATTGTAGCCAGAGGCTCTGTACTAGCCAGGGACTGCAATACAAGACAAGAGGGTATTCTTATGCACAGGCTTCTGTCACCAAAATTATACAGATTCAAATGCAGGGTCTTTGTATCTGATTTACACTGAATAACTTGTCTATACTTAATACACAGATCTCTAGGAAGTACTGTCTTTGCTGGAATGGAAAGACACAATGCAGATTCTGTAAATTCTATCTTTTACGCTGTGTTCCTTACGTACGCAGAGCGTTCCATTACATGCAGGCAGTTTCCTTAGGGTCAACTTCAGTGCAAATGTTCCAGTGATGGAAAGTGGCAGCCACAAAATTTACTGCTGAAGTGGAAAACACAGAAATGTTCACTGTGTTCATTAAGTGTTTGCCTGCTTAGGAAATACATTGTGCCTTCTTCTTCTTCTTCTTCTTCTTCTTCTTCTTCTTCTTCTTCTTCTTCTTCTTCTTCTTCTTCTTGTATTTTTTTTTCACGGTTATCACAGATTTCTCAATTTATGTGAAATGTACCCAGTATCGTGTAATCTGCAGTTCCAAGTGAAAATGCCCATTTCTGTCAGAATAGTGAACATATACATATTTTTGTATCACTATCAGTAAATACAGCAAACATTTGCCTTATTGACGCTTCTCCACTGCGCACACAAGTTTACTGACCGGGTCTGCCACTGTTCTGTTTCCGACACAAATCGGGTCAGTTTGGACCGGGCCCAGTAGAGCTGCAGTCCAGTTTTTTTCAGGTAACAACTACAAATGGGCTTGTTAAAAAATGTTTTTTTTATGTACAGTAAGATGGTTTGCTCAGGAAAAACTTTTAATAAAAGTAAGTGCAGTACACTATATATCTGTTTGCACGTTTATAAAACAAATCCACATCTTAAAGAATGAAATGGTACATTAACAAACTTTTTCAGATAGCCCATCTTTTTGGATAAGGTTGGGAAATATTAGACACAGAGTGACACTTTGAGCTGTATTCCAGCATGACAAGGGTTAACAGCTGTCAGATGCTGGTACTGTGGGGTGCTTGGCTGAACTGTCGTGTCATAATTCTGGGAATTATGGTTGTCAAAATAAGTTACTATAGATTGCTCTCCAGTCACATTTAACTGCTCAGTTCCAGGAGAATCTGACAAGGTTATAAAAGCCTTTGAGATTCATGTTGCCGTTTCTCTTGGGCATCGCACTGATTTGGTGGCCACTAATTTGTTATCGCCGTTAAGGACAGAAGATGACACTGTCAGAGCATAACAACCTGGTGGGTCAGAGGTCAAAGCCATTGCAACATGGCTTCCTGGGTATTGCCCAAGGTCACGTCTGTTCTACAGCAATGCGACTAGCTGAAGATGGATTAGTAACCACGGCACTCATTAAAATGACCATGTGTCATGTCTGTTGGCTTTGATAGCTAACTGGAGTGTCCCAGATAACATTAAGGGCTCCAGAGCTGTTTAAGCTCTTCGTTATCCTGTCCTGGTAAAGTTTTTTTTATTTTTTTTTTATCTATATCAGTCAAGTAGAACATTGCTCAGTCTGGAGAAAACCCATGAAAGCACTGAAGTTCAGATAGAATTGGCTACTGCAGCCTGGGCATGGCTATTGTCTTGTTTCAAACAGGAGAGCAAATTCATCATGGCTTATAACAGTGGTTTCAGTTCACAAAAACATGGATTATTTTGTCACAAGCTGCAAAATGAGATTGCCTGTAGAACTAGATTGCAGTCCTATTGAAAAAATGACACCAACAGTTTCCTCTGTGGAGATGCGTTAATGAGTAGAAAGTCAATTGTGTTCAGAAAAAAGATGCATGTGCCGGGTTGTTTTTTTTGTACGTTGCTAAAAGGATTGTTAAAAATATTTTCAGTATTTTTGTATTTCTGACTCCCATTCCACTGTGTCTGAGTGATATCAGCACGAGTAGAAGTGAGTGGCGAATGCAGATATAACCCAACACAGGCTTGCCGTTTATAACTCTATTGCTGTATGTCCTGCTTCATTATTAATATACATGTTCACAATCCATCTTTATTCGGGTTCCAATAATGACCTACCTTCATTTACTCTGTTTTAAAAGGACTTTGCAATTGAATGGAATTCCCAGAGGTGCCTCACATGTGTTTTTTTAAAGGAAGGGACATCAACCATGCTTATATGGAGAACACAGCACATTAACTGAAAATAGTACGGCTGGTGTCATAAAACTGTTTCTCCATGATGTGTCTGGGAATACAGCCGGTGAAACATGCGCTCTGATTGGCTGAAAGATCCTCTGCAGTCTGTATTGTAAAGTTCTATTGTGATTATATGCTGGCATACAGTACAGCTGTTTTTGAGAATCTCTACTGTCTCTGAATTTAGTTGCTATCTCTCCACACGGCTTTGTGACAGCATTGCAATTGCATGCAGGCCATCCTTTATCGTTGTTACACCTCATCCAGGAGATTGCTGGAGGGCAGCGATACACTGGAGCAAAAAAACATAAATAGAAACCATGGTCATGAAAACAAATGGAGCTGTGGAGCGTCTGGAGAGAGAAAGAAAGAAAGAAAGAAAAAAGAAAGAAAGAAGGATTTCTTCATTGAGGCTGAGGGCTTCCTGTGCAGAATACTAGGAAAGAGAAACTGTCCAGTTTCATGATCGGGCACTCTTACCGAGATTGCCTAAGGGGGTCGGAGGTCAAAGCCATTGAGATCTGTCTTGCTCCGTGGCTGCTGCGGTCAAGCCTGCTCAGCATGTATGAGGCACCAACCTGAGGATGGATTCTCGCTATCATTAAAAAAATAAACCTTTGCAGAAGGTCAAAAAAGCGATTTTATAGTTTGAGATGTGTTACTATAGCTTCACAGTGCAGTCAAACGTCCGTTACCAATGGTGCTGAACTGCAGTTGAGCTGCAGTCATCTGGTTGTGCCAGTTTACTGCAGCTCACTGGTATGTGGTTCATATTGACTCAGATCTGGCTCTAGTTTAACCAACGTTGGCACGAGGCCATACGTCATCCCAGAGCTGTGGTGCTTAATGCCGGGCGTGTGGGTCTGCAGTGTGACTAAGTCTCACTGACAGTTCGTCCATACCGTTTAATTGGATTTAATAAGTAGCTGGGTTTTTTTCCTCTGATGTCGCTATAACAGTCAATATCAAGGCAATTTTGCAAATAAATTACTACTTATATTATTGATTTTGCGTCAACAGCCCGAATGGTTCTGTTGAAGTCGTTTTTAGCATCATTTGATAAAAAAAACGTTCTGGTTTGAGCCTCAGTTGCGTGGGTTTGATCGAATCAAACCACATATCCCAGCAATAAAAAAGCACTCAAGTGTTTACAGGGTCTGTGAAGCTAGCCCAAGGATTTACATTATTGACCCTGTATCTCCATTGTGAGTGTGAGCGTGTGTCTGATTGGGGGGATTACTGGGGCTATTATAGAGAAAATGGCGCTGTCCATCAAACTGCTTAAGCCAGGATATTGCCTGGAACATGGGCTAGGGATTGCAAGGTTAAATGTCGAAATGCACCCAAGGTTTACCTTGGCATTCTTAACTGTAAATGCAGTATTTTTCTTTTTTGAATCCGTGAAAGGTACAGCATTAGTCTTCCTGGGGAATAAAGAAAAATTTTAAATATCTCTTCACATATAAAAACAACTGCAGTTGCACTGCTGTGAAGGGCATTGCCAAGCAATGTGTTCACATTAACATTACCCTGCAGTAACACTGCTGCTGTGAAGGGCATTGCCAAGCAACGTGTTCACATTAACATTACCCTTCAGTAACACTGCTGCTGTGAAGGGCATTGCCAAGCAATGTGTTCACATTAACATTACCCTTCAGTAACACTGCTGCTGTGAAGGGCATTGCCAAGCAACGTGTTCACATTAACATTACCCTTCAGTAACACTGCTGCTGTGAAGGGCATTGCCAAGCAACGTGTTCACATTAACATTACCCTTCAGTAACACTGCTGCTGTGAAGGGCATTGCCAAGCAACGTGTTCACATTAACATTACCCTTCAGTAACACTGCTGCTGTGAAGGGCATTGCCAAGCAACGTGTTCACATTAACATTACCCATCAGTAACACTGCTGCTGTGAAGGGCATTGCCAAGCAACGTGTTCACATTAACATTACCCTTCAGTAACACTGCTGCTGTGAAGGGCATTGCCAAGCAACGTGTTCACATTAACATTACCCTTCAGTAACACTGCTGCTGTGAAGGGCATTGCCAAGCAACGTGTTCACATTAACATTACCCTGCAGTAACACTGCTGCTGTGAAGGGCATTGCCAAGCAACGTGTTCACATTACCATTACCCTGCAGTAACACTGCTGCTGTGAAGGGCATTGCCAAGCAATGTGTTCACATTACCATTACCCTTCAGTAACACTGCTGCTGTGAAGGGCATTGCCAAGCAATGTGTTCACATTAACATTACCCTTCAGTAACACTGCTGCTGTGATGATCCCAAACTGAAGCCTGGACTTTAATTCAAGAATAAAAACAAAGTCTCAGTGACATTAAAACTCTCAGGGAATCAAGTAAGTTGATTTTAAGGGATGTAAGTGTCAGTATTATCTACCTGCTTATCTTCAATACACACGCTTCACAAATAAAGATTTTCTTAGCAGAGCACTATGTTGCATAGCTGAAGAACCACTTTAGCTTCACGCTCTTATTCAGGAAACCGTGCCAGACATCACTTATACAGCTGAGATAACCTGTGGGGGGTGGGGGGTGAAGTCTCTGTGCAGTAAATATAAATTGTGGGTCTGGCAACAAAGGCCCCTTCCCCTCTTCTCTGTAAATAATGACACCATTGCTGAGGAAACGGTGCTGTGTGTCTGAGTGATAAGTCTAATAAAGTCATAGCAGGGTGGAGTGGAAACTGGTAACTGAGTGGAAAAGAAGCACTATGAGCAGAATGTTCCTAATTCTCAACAGCAGTCTTTATGCTGCCTTTCTTCTCTGTGCTGCCTGATGATCTTTGTCTGGAGTTTATTTTATGGGGAGGATGCAGTCCAATGCAAAACAAGCAAATGGAGCTGGGCTTTAGTAGAGCACTGCTGTTATTTGCATCTCACATCAAACATCATCACACTCAGCTTCGCTCAGAAACTCATTTTTCACATGGTAATGCAATGACTCAGATACATTACTCTTTTGTGTGTGTGTGTGTGTATGTGTGTGTGTGTGCAAAGTGACACCTTAACTGCATAACATAGCTGCTCAAACCAAGAAATGCATTAAATTTCAAGTTCTCTACATTATATACATTGGTGAGTCCTGGGCAAAGCATATTTTGGTACAGCTGCAGAATCACACAGTATGAAAACAAGTGGAAAAGCACAGGGGTAGTATCTAAAACGATTCTACTTTCAAATTGAAGGAAGATTAATTGAAATGACCATAGGATTGCCGACTATGTATACAAGTTAGAAGATTGCGTTGAATAACTATTTTGCAGTACAATGTACATTTTTATATCATTACAGAATTTATCCTTGCATACATTCCAGCGTCGTAATGGTTGGGCCAATGCCACTGTTCCAGATTATGCAGTGCTGCTAATCCTGGGCTGGGAAAGTATTTATTTTCTATACATTGCACTTGTTATATCAGCTGAATACTACATGAGTGTACTGGGAGTGCTGCTGCATATTTCACTCATGAAGATAGATAGCTTTCGTGGGCCTGTGAGTTATTGGGCCCCCTAACTCATGCAGTGACTACAGTTCAGCAGATCAAGACAAACTCCTAATGGTAGTTAGTGTATTGGATGATTATGTATGGGACAAGCTGAAACATTTGGCCTCAAACCCAAACAGGTTGAGGGCCGATCGCCTGGCTGGTTAAACAAGGGGATAGACCCCTATGGTTGACCATGGGGTAGTTGAAGCAAGGTAGTGATTGGGGGAGGTGGAGAGATGAGAGCAGGGTATGTGACGGGTCAGTTTATATTGTTCATGACTAAAAGGTTATGTAATGGGTGTTGGAGGGGGGAGGGGGGTGTCCTTCAGCCAGAACTGAAGATAGTGAAGTTAGCAGTGCTCCAGGACCCTATCTTTGGAATTCATCTGTATTTTCAGCCCATGCTTTGCTCTGTTACTAATATAGTAGTACATTAGTAAAGCAAGGGACAGCAGTAATCACTGCAGCAGACAGTAGCCTTCAAATTCGGGACTTGAGTTAGTCAGCAAGTCTGTTGATTCTTGATCTTGAGAGCTGTCTAGCATGCTGCCTCACGCTTTCCTGCATTGCAAACGGGCTGCATGCCATTTCTGAAACAGACTGTTTTCTTCAGGGTTTATTTTTTTGTTGTATTAAGTTCAGTTTTGTACTCATGAAACTACTGTAGACTGTTATTAAAGATAACAACAAAACTCTTGCACAGTTTCATGAATAACAAAGTGTGTTTTATTATTAAAAGCAGTCTTTTTTATCTTTATAAACCACCATTGTGTTCATAATTTCCATAGCTACAAGCTAAACTATATATTAAAACAATCAGCCGTTTAATAAATTGTTGAGAATCTTTATCCCTAGTTAAGTAGTATATATACTCCTTTATATAAAAAAATACTGAACATGATATTGTTATTCAGTATTTAACGTTTGCTTTGACCATAAAACATGGTTAGAAATGGCTTGCCGTGATGTGAAAAGTATTAATGATGCTCCTCAGAGAACCATCTCTCTCTTCTTGTGGAAACCCGGAATGAAATAATAACCGACTGGCTGGGAGTTTCCATCGTTGGCTTCTTTTGTATCCTTGTGTGTGAGGACAAGTTCCCAGACCCAGCTATTTCTGCTTCAAAGTGAAGTTTATTGCGTCTAAAGCTTTTCCAAACATACCAACTGTAATCGAGCGCTGGAAAGTGACTCAGCCGGACAGCCACCCCTCCCACTGCCCATTTCACTTTTAAAAACAAACCCTCTAGTATCAGATACTATATATTTTAAAGCCACTCTGTGTAAAATGAGTTTGTTGGTCTGTCTTTGTAGAGCTCAGTGGACTGCAGTTGTGTATTTTCATGTGGATGTATGGACTGGGAATGCTGAACAGTCTTATATCCCTGGTAAATAACTCCTGCATTAAATAGTGATGAATTGGCCATGACAGACCTGAGATTGACATGTCCGGAGTTCAGTCAATGGGGGGGGCGGTGGGGGGTTGGCTCTCAAAAGGGATGTCAGCCTGAAACCACTGCCCTGGGCACGGCTGTCCAGGGGCTTAAAAGGAAAGCTTTCAGGGGGTCCCCAGCACTATTCAGCCTCATTTAGAGGAGTCAGACAACCTCTGCTGTTAAAGCCCATTGAAACGGCACCATGACCAGTACAGAGCTCCCTGCACTGTACCAGCACGGAGATGAAAGGATACTAGAGCTTCCCTTATCAACTGCAGTCTAGCGCTTTTGTTGAGGCCTTTGAGTTATTCATTTGCTAAGAAGCAGATTTCTCCCACCTCCACTGTACTGTAAATAAAATGCAGTAGCAGGTAGCACTTTACATTAAGTATCACTAATTGTTGTGTATTTACATAGTAGTTGCATAGTAAATACATGTGTACTTACACATCATTACAATGTTAGCATGCATAGTTACAATTAGTTAAATCTTTTTGCACGATATATGTAAGTACACAATTGTATCAGAAAAGGTTAGGGTTAGGATTACTTTAGGGTTAGGGTTAGGATTATTTCATGCAAAAAAGTGTACACATTAGTACATTGTAACTATACATAATGACATTGTAATTTTGTGAAAGTACACCTGTATTTACTCATTAGCTACTATGTAAACACACAGTAATTAGAGACACTTAATGTAAAGTGTTACCCAACCAGAAGGCCAGGTCTATTATTATTATTATTATTATTATTATTATTATTATTATTATTATTATTATTATTATTATTATTATTATTATTATTATTATTAAATAAAAGAGAGAAAGGGTGCTAGTATTTCAATTGTGACAGAGGGACCATTTCTTTCAGTTTTGTCATGTTCCTACCAGAGGATAACCCAGTTCTAATTGCAGACCCTCCCCCCCCCCTCTACAGCTGAGACACAGTGCTTGACTGGAGCAGTAAAACAGGACACGGAGAGTCTGCACATTAACCCTTCTGTGTTCCATTGCTTGTTCCTTTGTGTGCTGGATTTCCTCTGGGCCCAGTCGAAGGCTTTAATCCTTTTGAGTTTCCAGAGCATGGGCCTGGCTGGCTGCAGAGGACAGACGGGAGTGAAGCTGAGTGCGAAAGAAATCTTGTTGTGATCCTGACTGGTTTGGCTTGTGATTCAGGAGCTGGTATTGACACTGAGTGTGTGTGTGTGTGTGTGTGTGTGTGTGTGTGTGTGTGTGTGTGTGTGTGTGTGTGTGTGTGTGTGTGTCTGCCACAGTATTTTTGCAGTTTTGCCAGGCTTTTCACATAGTTATAGTTTGCATTTACCCCAGTTTGCCATGTTTTTTGTATATGCTTTGCCATACCTTGCTGGTCTTTTACAATGCTTGCCTATGCTTCACCATGCTTTTACTGTGCTGATTTACACTTTGCTATGCTTTTACTGTGGGAAACTATAAGGGGAGTTTGAGTACATCTGTTTCATAAATATTTAAGAAAAGCATTAATGTATTCTGTCTACTTGCACAGATAAAAGGTTGAGTGTTCATTGTTAATTTAATACAAGCAGAACAAGGGAAATAAAATAGCAAGAAAGTATGAGAAGCTGAAAGAAGACTTTTTTTCTCTTCTTGGTCTGAAGCATGCCAGGTGTCTCTCCAATCCCTGCGCTCGCTGCAGATTAATATCACCGTTCATTTATCAGTGGCCTGCATGGTTAGGGGAAACAAACACCAGCAGACAGGCTGAGAGCCTTTCTGGTGCTCCTTTGGCACGAGCGTAAAACGGACTGTGACACCCAGAGCAGGTTCAGGCCGTCACCCAAATCCTTTCAAATTAAACCTGACTGTTCTGAATCTGGTTAGAAGCTTTATTGCGGCTCACACTAGAATAGTGCTGCAACCTGAGAAACTGGGTTACAGTACGTTTTACAGCCACTCTACAATGTTCAAATAGAAGATATGTGTTATAGCATTGAGACCACAGACAGCAAATTATTGAGAAATAAAAGTTTTAGTACTGCTGCATTTCCCCGTCATTGAAAAAGTGAGGGGGACATGTCCCCTGCGCCCCCGTTGTAAATTACACCTGTGATTATCACGTCAGTCCTCAGAGGACAGCAGTTTCGTACAGAAAGCAATCTCGCAGTTCAGATAGGGGATCTCTGCTTCATCGAATTGGCAATGTTCACCTCCTCATACACTATGCTTAAAAACAAAGGATCGCTTGAGTAATTCCTGTGGTGAGTGGCTGTACAGATCCAGAGCAGAGGGGCAGGAGGAGGACTCATCCTGACTAGCATCTGGTAAAACATATCAGCCGCTCGTTAAAGCTGGATTACTGTAAAGAGATCTAGCTTCATTAATCCAATCAGAGCTGCCTAAAGCTTGTCTCCCTGAAGGAGCCGTGGCGTCATCAGTGTAAGGTGATTAGCAGAGAGAGATGGTTAATGCGATAATTTCTATCCGTCTTACACCTATTGAAAGTATAGGCCCAGCAGAGAAGGAGGCCCAGCAGATCGTTTTTAGGAGTAATCAAGGAGGTTGAATGATCTGGTGGCACATCCAGTGGCTCTGATGCAAACTCTGGTGCAAGCTGAACAGGTTGCAAACGGCAGCACTGCTTTAGAATATTTCAGGATTGAATGGTGCTGAATAGTGAGGCTCTACCACATCAAGGGCTGGTAAACATTTTATGTTGGACCCTCCTTATTCTGTTAGTTAAAACAATGGTATTCGTTATTTTGTCTGAACAAGATACAGGGAAATCTAAGCAAGGGCTGTCAATAAGTAAGTATATAATTGCTTTTGAACAACTTTTATAGAAAATCAGAGAGCGGCTCACCACAAAATATAGTCACGTGGGATGAACTCTTACTGGAATTAGCATACCAACTTGGCTAGATGAAGCTGTTGAGTTGAGGAGTCATGATTACAGCTGCTTGTGCACTGGTATAGAAGCAGTGTCATCCTTTTGAAATAGTCATTTTCACAAAGAAGTTAAATTGAGCTGAAACAACAACCCGTCACCAGAATAAAAAACACCAGGATAAAAGTATATGTAGTATCTGTGACTGAGCTCAGCACGTAAAGTTCAGTGAGACAATCCAGCCTGACCTTGTGAAATACAAGCAAGCAGCACACTCAGCCCATTGTAGTGCACATACATGCATGTTCATTCCCTTCTAGAATTGAGCAATAGTCCCTTCTCATGTTGAGCTAAATGACCCCTCATTTCAGACGCTTTCATTATTTATCTCTTCGAAGAGGAAACCCATGACTTTACATTAGTTTTAGTGCAATACAAGGCTGTCTGTTTAACAAACCTAACCAGCTTTCCACAACGTTCAGACAGCACACAGTGAACTGAAGCAAGCCAGCTGCTTTCTGGGCCATCTTCCAATATTCATCCAGAAAGCTGTCTCCCACAGCAGTGAAATATCTCTGCTTCTGACTCCTCCATTGCTTGTGTCTGTAAGGAAGTTGCAAACAGAAAGATAGCTCATGTCACCAATGTGTTCAATAGTAGCTTAATGGAAACACTCATTTGATTTTTTTTTTTACTTATATGAACATCTACAGGTCACAAGGAAATTGCACCACATCTGTTACTCCTTGCAGGTTTATGTAAAAAGTCTGTTATAGCAACACTGTTTGTCTGGTTTCTGATAAAAAGATTACAGGAGTCTATCATCTGGCCTTGTGAGCGTACTGTAACTCTGAAAGAAAGGGCTTGACTTTGTGGACTATACTCATTACACTGAAAAACGGGTGTCATTTATGAAAAAATAGCAATTAATGTTGATCATTTTTGTGTATATTGATAATGAAGATGAAGTAGTTAAGGATATAGTGTGGTTAAGGATATTTATTTCTACCTAGCTGAATCAGAACATATATATATATATATATTTTTTATTGTACTTGGCACATTTTATTAAACTTTTACAAATGAATACAAGAAACTGCTTTGACTTTATGAACTACAGTAATCCGTCGCCTATCTGTCTGTGGTGGCACCAGAGTAAGGGTGGATATGTAAAAAGGCAGATCAACGAATCCTGTTTTAAATACCATTATACACAGCTGGAACAATTACTATATTCACACAGTTAGTGTTTTAAGATTCAGCTTTTATTAGGGAGCTCACCTGCCATCTGCTGAGTGGATGCTGCTGAGTGACAGGCAGGAGATCCAGACGGAGGTAGAAGTTGATACGCCCCCCCCCCCCCCCCCCCTTGCAGGCGAACAGGATTCATTTACATATCAACACACTGAACAGCTCATGTGACACTATTCAATAATAAACTAACATTGCTGAAGAGATTGATCATGGTGGATAAACAGTTAGAGTGGATACATGACGGATTACTAGATACTGATTACGCTGAACCAATGAATTGAAAAAAAAACAGGTATCCTTTATGAAAGATTTTCAATAAATTATGATATAAATTTAATATTTACTGATATTTAATTAAAACAGCTACAGATTTTAAGTGTTTTGTTGATAGTACTTGGCAACATTTATTAAACGTTTACAAATGAAATCTTATTTGCAGAATCCATAAATGCCGAATGAGCCCCCTCCCATCCTCAGTTATTTAGACAGCCTTGCTTCCTTCTCTAACATGCCCTGCATTGTAAAGGTCACTGTTCCTGATCTGAATATTGGCAGGTTAGGAGTTATGCTCACGGGTTCTCTGTCATGATGAGATCCAGCCTGTGCTCATTTAACTTTCTGCCCTGAGCCTTTCTGAGACAGTAACAAAAAAAATAATGCAAAGGAAATAATGTGTGCATTCACATGCCGTGGGGCATAAGACTAATGCAGCACTTTGTGCACATTCTGGAAGATGCACAGCAGGATCATCTAGACAGTGTGCAAGCTCAGCACTTGGATTACACATTGTACACATTCTCGAAGATGCTCACCTAGACAGCGTGCAAGCTCAGCACTGTGATTACACATTGTACACATTCTCGAAGATGCTCACCTAGACAGCGTGCAAGCTCAGCACTGTGATTACACATTGTACACATTCTCGAAGATGCTCACCTAGACAGCGTGCAAGCTCAGCACTTGGATTACACATTGTACACATTCTCGAAGATGCTCACCTAGACAGCGTGCAAGCTCAGCACTGTGATTACACATTGTACACATTCTCGAAGATGCTCACCTAGACAGCGTGCAAGCTCAGCACTGTGATTACACATTGTACACATTCTCGAAGATGCTCACCTAGACAGCGTGCAAGCTCAGCACTGTGATTACACATTGTACACATTCTCGAAGATGCTCACCTAGACAGCGTGCAAGCTCAGCACTTGGATTACACTTTGTCCCGCTCCCACCACGATTGCAAGCACCCGCAATATATAGTATTTGGACCCTGAGGAACATGCTGTGCAGCCGGCTTGCTGGTGTGACTCCTTGGAAGTTGCTCCTCAGTATCAGATGCTTGTGAGTTCCAGGTGTAGCTGCAGTCCTGAACACAGTGTCCTGAACAGAGAGGCTGAAAAGAGAACGGGCGAGCCATACAGGTACTGCGGCTGGGTAACAGGACAGACTGATCCTCTGACCTCACCTTTGGGACCTGTAGGCTGGACAAACTGTTTAGTGAAGTCATGATTATTTTTAAAACATTTTTTATACATTTTTTTTTTTTTATTAAATATGTAAATTTAGCATTCATACATTTATAAATGAAACCCACGAACCATACCTATTCCTTCAGTGATGATTATTACACAGTAGGAATAATATGATAACCAATGTTACAACTTTTTTAAAGTCACTGTAGTGAGCCGGCAGCAGCATATATCATACATCTATTTTTGCTATTTATTTAAAAACAAGCTTCACATTTTAAGGAAGTCATTGAATCACTGTGTGCCTTGCTTTGTAAATATAAGAAATATATCATGAATAACTTGCTTTTTAACCCAGTTGTTCTTCTGAGGACAGTCCTTCATTCAGGTAGCTGTTAATTAATAACAGCTCTGTTCTCATTAACGATTCAGTGATTCAAAATAAAAACATAGTTCACGTTAATGTGACAGCGGTCAAGATTAGCTCTCTGACACCAAATGAAGTTTATAAACGTGGGTTTGGGAGGAAGGAGTGGCCCTGGCACACATTACCTCATCCGGTTCTGGATTCTTCAGAGTGCTGACGTGCTCTAATGTTATTCAAAACTAACCCGTACTTCACTCATAAAGCTGCTGAACATCCTATTGAAAGCAGCTCAGACTGCTATGAACATGTCTGTCTGTACTAACAGCATTTACAGTGGCAGGCCATTCTGTTGCTTCTGTCAATGGCAGGTCTTCGGTTTGGCGTTTGTTTGGCTTGTTGCTGGTGTCTGAGCCAGGACAAAAGTGTGTTTTCTAATTGTTAACTGAATCCAAGCAAACAAATACTGCTGCCTGGTTGACAGTGTCAGTATCACAACCTCGCCAGTTAGCTATTACAGTTAGCTATTACAGTTAGCTATAATGGTTACCTTAATGAAGGGGGTCGAGGGGGAAGTGGGGGGTGGGGGTTACAATAACTGTCAATGTACAGGTGGAACCTGTTTAAGACCTCTACGTCAATCCAGCCTGCTTTATAACAGGACGCAATGGTTAAGAAAAGCCTGATGTATCCCGTCAGGAATATCACATGTATATAATCATGTTACTATGAGATTATGTACTGTGTGGAGGATTGCATTAGAGGCTTGCATTAGAAATCTACCAAGGATTTAATATAGTCTTTAATCACTTTTACTAGCTCAGCTTGCGTTTGGATTTATCTTCAGCATGTGCTAATATACCTTATGAAACCTATAACTCCCAGAGCACAGTATAGACTGAACCCTCTGACATGATTGCAGAGTAGTGCAGGTGGTAAAGAGGTAGCTACATCTCCCTGACTGTCATTTAACCAGGGTGTTGCTGAGGTAAAAAAGAAGAAGCTCACGTCGCCCCCTTATTTATTAAAACCCTGCCTGGATACAACTGCATGCGCTGGGCTAGTCCTCCGTGCGGTGACTAGCAGATACTGTATGCTTTGTTTTAGCATCTTGAATGAAGTTGGTTACCCCATTGCAGCATAACGCTTTTGTCATGGTGTATTCATCTGCAGAAAAGCGCAGCACGTTCATCATAGTTACAGGCATCTCAATGCCTATCCACGAATATGGGTTTCACCGCATTAAAAATTGACGACACAAATTTCTCCAAATATTCTCCTGAGAATAATAGCAAGCATGAGTTATAAGGCCTCCCTGTGGAGGGGAGTGGATATGTTTTTGTAAATAAAACACCGTTGGCCATGTTTTGAGATTGTTACTTCTGTTTGATCCTGAATGATAAAGACCTCGCTTTCTTAGGCTTTTGACTTCATGCTCAAAAAGTAATCCCTTGTTTGAAATGCCGTGGGTCCCCATTTTTTTTTTTTTAATACATTTTACTTT
Source organism: Polyodon spathula (assembly GCF_017654505.1). Taxonomy (NCBI): domain Eukaryota; kingdom Metazoa; phylum Chordata; class Actinopteri; order Acipenseriformes; family Polyodontidae; genus Polyodon; species Polyodon spathula. The sequence continues at coordinate 1,864,427 of NC_054547.1, read as the reverse complement.
CCATAACTGTCTATGGGGGGGGGAACACCAAAATGCATACCTGTCCCTCCTGTGATGAACAATAACTATCCCACAAAGGGATGTCATTTTACATTTCGAACCACCTTAAGCAGGCAGACTTCTGTCAAAGTACAGCAGGACTGATGTATTTGCAGGTCACCATTTGCATAGAAAGAGTCATTTTACCCTTGACTGTGGGCAATTTACACAGTGCTTTAATTGAATTAATTCAAGGCTGTTTTGAAGATGAATTGGAATTGAAACTGTTCTAAACTGTTGTTTAACAAGAGTATAGAAATGTTCCATGAATACCAAATTCAATTGAATCCATCAGCACAGACAGTCTTTCTCAAGTCATCCTGAGTTCGAAGCCCTGCAGTATACAGTGCGTGTGCTGTAGGGCAGGACTTGACTCTACCTGTGGATCATCGGTAGTGAGCCCCCCTCGCGTAATGTGTTCTGAAAATAAAGAACTTGTGTTTTACTTAGTTTTCTGTACCTGGAGCCACTTAGCACTGCAGACTGTTAAAACCTATTTGAATGCTACCCAAATGAAGCAGGGAAAGATGCAAATAAGGGCAGTAACTTTTTCTTCTAGACAGACCCAGATCCAGAGATAAGGAAGGGGTAGGGAGTGCTTGAAATTGTAAAGCAAGCTTCAGCACACAGCGTGGGGTTTAGAGAGCTAGCGTTCATGCTTGTGAACAGAGTTGGGTTTTAGTGCAGAAGGTAGCGTTGTTTAAACAAAAATGTTATGCTTTTTGTTATGCAAATAGAATTATATTTCTTTATTTCTTTCTTTTTTTTTTTTGTTTACTGATTCAATTGGTGACTGAAATTATATTCCAAAAGCATAGACAATCATCAATATGAGATTTAGAGCCATAGGGCTTTAATTAACTCCTATTTTTTGAAAAAGGTAAAAAAAATTAACAAAACTAAAACCAAACAGTTACGTTATATATGTCAAGCTCTCTTCAGCACGCTCTGTGTTTATTTTGATCTCATGTTGTAACATTAGCATGATTTTAATTTAATAGTTAATTCATGAACAGAGGAACCCCTTTGAGAACACAGCCTCGCTCTCTAGTAGCTGCTCTGTGCACAGGGGTATTTAATCTGCACACGTTTTCTTCAATGAGACTGGCATACAGTATTTGTTTGTGAAGCATGTTTGGCTTCATCAGCTGTCATGCTGTAAAAGTCATTGCTGCCCATGTTCTTGCCTCAGCTCTGCCCTGGAGGGAGCTGCTTTTAACACAGGTAACAGATACTGTACATAACTAGCTGAAAACTCTCGCAGCTAAAACCGAGACCCAACTCCTTGCATACTGGGCTCCAAACAGGACCTGGGCTGGACAAAGCCAGACCTAGTACAAGTAGAGTAGCAGTCCTAGCCGCAAGGGAGAGCGGATTGGATTAACCGAGCCCTCCAGCCTGGCACTATAAAAATGCAGCAACTCACCAGCCTCCCTTTGCCTTGGTACACTGTGATGGTGATGTAATTGACAGATCTGATATCTGAGAGAGAGAGAGAGAGAGAGCGAGAGAGAGAGAGAGAGAGGCTGCAGCCTTCTTACATGCTGTCACTTGAGTATTGCATCACCAGGAGGGATGGTCACGTTGCACTAAACGATGACATCACCCAGCTGGTTCCATTCGCCGGAGAGCCATCTGTAGCTGCAGCCCCAGTGAAGGAGTGCTACTCGTTTCTCTTTTCTTGTTCCCCAATAGAGAGGGAGAGAGACCACTGTATGTTTTATTAACGCCTTTCCAATGTGCATTTTCTTAAATAACTATTTGGATACTAAGCTGACTAAAATTCTGTTTGATTGCAATGAAAACAACTCGCTGAGCTTCTTTAGAAATTGCCTCTCCCTTTCAGAAATGCAATGATTACATGAAGTGAACAAGCTGTATATGCATACAGATTACATACTGGGCATGCAGATATACATATTGATTTGTTATTGTTTTGAAGAATGTTGTCAGGTCCAAACCCGGGTCAATGATCACAAGAGTTTGGAATGGATGGATGACCTTTTGAACCCAAGCAGCAGTCTGCAGTTATCTGAAGAGATCTGGACAGTCATTCACAAGGGTTTATTCTTTTCTATTACTCTTGGCGAGGCTATTGTGAGATGCATAAATATTTGTGCATTGTATTAAATGAATTGCGAGAGAGAGACACAGTAGAGTGCTCCCATGGTCAAATAGTATCCATGCAATAGCGTATGCAACACGGGCACTAACTAGCCAATGCACTTCAACACCCATGTCCACCGTGCTCTTGAGCTGTACATTGTGACGGTCCAGTCCGCTCCGTCTGTACATTGTGATGGTCCAGTCCGCTCCGTCTGTACATTGTGATGGTCCAGTCGGCTCCGTCTGTACATTGTGATGGTCCAGTCCGCTCTGTCTGTACATTGTGACGGTCCAGTCCGCTCCGCCTGTACATTGTGATGGTCCAGTCCGCTCCGTGCCCATTGACCTCTCTGTGCTGGGGCTTTTTAAGCAGGTCAGTGGGCGGGTTTCTGGGCAGCTGAAAAATCTTGAACTGTGGAATTCACATATCAATAAATAAATAAAAAAAAAACATTTCACACACTTCATTTGAAGTTATGGATGAATCGTTGTTTAACATATTTATAAATGATTAAAAAAATAGTGCCACTTTTAAACCAGCTTGAACCCATTTCACTGAGAAAGATAAAGTGGGCGTTTAGTACTGCACCCCACAGTAATGAACAAGTCACTATACATTTACTAACCATTAACAAATAAGGAAACACATGCATTACAATGGTAGTAAACTAGCTACTGCATTAAGAGTTAACCAACAAAAAGAATAATGAAGGGTTGCACACAGATGTGATTTCATCCCCGCTTCGTCTCATTTACACGAGCCTTCCTTTTCAGAGGCTGCTGCAAATGAAACAAGCAGAAACCAAAAATAGCCAGGAGTAGTACTTAAGAGCACACGGTGCCTCACACAGCAGGCACGATGGGAGTATGGAGAGAGCGTTGTCATGCAGAACCTGCTGCACCCTGCTTCTTGCTTATATTTGTGCATTCGTCAGCGTGCAGTTTTTTAATACAGGGATGTTTTAAAATCAATAACCAGAATATGCATTCCGAAGTGCTGAAAATACATTTGCAATTGAGGCTGTCTGACGTTGAATACCTTCCCTGTTGTGCTTTTTGAATGTGAAGTTTGGCCACCAGGTTCTGCTGCTCACACAGTGCACATATCCCTTTGTGTTATTTCCTTCTGTTCAGAGCCAGTTCTCAGGGGCTAAAATATTTTTCTCTGTAATTAATCACAAAAGCGCTGACTGGCCAAACAAGTCATTCTCATTTACTGTAATCTTCCATAGTAGTTGAAACATATTCTATACAGATCTCTGATTTCATAGCTTACCTCTTTATTACCCTATTATATAGTTCTGGATTGTTTTTGATTAGATCTTAATTTGTCATTCTTACTAACTCTTCCAGTCTATATTTGTTTCTGACAAGAAAGCAAAGTGAGGTGGGGAAGTATATCATTGTTGCACAGGTTTCAGTGCCCAAAGCTTTACCTATGGGCTTCACTGCATGGTGCCACACTAATATGCCTCCCCACCTCCCTTCCTCCCTTCACAAGGCTGATTTTCAGGGAATCTTTTTGTAGGTTCTTATTGGAATAGTTACTAAGCATTGCAGATAATGTCAAAATTTAATAAAGTTGTGCCGTTGAAGTGCAGCTCCAGCAAAGTTTCTACGCAATCTTACTGTAATGCCTTTCCTTTCCAATGTACTGCATATTTGCTGCAGCATTTCATACAGACAGCCCTTGTGTTTGTTTGGAAGCTCAAAGTTGTAGAAATCTTCAAAAGATCAGGCTCCACAGTAATCACTAAAATCTCCATAAGGAACAGATGCATTTGCATTCAGGGCATCACATTGATCTGAACTTTACTTTGCCCTGGGTCTATGGAGGCTCATATCGTATATCTCAGATATCAGCAATGTAAACTCCATGTTGTATCTTTAAAACTTAGTCAGTCCTCTTTTCTCGCTTTTTCTCTCTATCAGGCATCAGTTAGCTGGGTCTTGTAGCCAGGCAGATTAGAATCTCTGTATCAGTTACTCATGCCTGCCCCTTGGGCATAAGCACAAAAGCAGCACAATTTACATGTGGGAAAACTCTGAAAGAGCAGTAATTGCCTGAGTTGTTAAGTTCCAGTGTTTGTAATTCTAGCGTGTGCCAGGGTGTCTCATAAACAAGCAGCGTTCACATTCACAGAAATGCATTTTTCATTCAAGAAGAATGTCACATTTTACTGTGCTGAGCCGATAATGTGAGCACAAGTGTGCAGATTCTGCAACCCCATGCAGGTGTAATTGGCTCAATCTGCATTTTGTTCAGAGTGGCACAATGCATCCCCTTTAGGCTCTTTTATTTATATGCTTTGCACTGTTCTGTTTCATCTGAAAATTTTATGAGCCATAACAAAAAGGGATGGGCTGTGGGATGGATCTAGGTGTTATAAGTGGTGATCAGGCAGCTTCTAACAACAGCACACACAGAAAATGAATATCTTGTTAATCACGGAAGATGTAGGCACAAGTTATATTTGAGAATATGGGTTTAAATGAAATCCCTACTTCTCTAAGATAACTTTTTTCAAACAATGTGATAACTAGATCCCCAACTGGAACATACTCTCCAGGAGTGAGCCTTAGAAAGACGCCACCAAGCTTGTATTGTCTTTGTAAAATTTGGCTATATCTGCAGTTCATCTCATTAGCACAGCCATGACCCCCACTCCATTATCATGTTGCTGTGCTTTGTTTTACACTACAGCACTATAGCATGTGGTATATTTATTTAATAATAATAATAATAATAATAATAATAATAATAATAATAATAATAATAATGCATGATTGTAAATAAAATATCTACATTATGTTCATTGTTGGTTTTTTTTTTAAATAATTAAACAATCCTACAAATTCTAGGTAATGCAAAACTTTTGGCCAACTTCCTAATTTTATACAAATTAATAATGCATAAGTTACCATTGTATAAATACATAGATATTAATAAGTATTACATTTATTTGTATAGTTCAGTAGCTGCTTCTTCTGTACTTTATATAACTTCATCTACCATTAATAATAATAATAATAATAATAATAATAATAATAATAATAATAATAATAACACAATCGCACTCCAACATGCTGTATTGCCAGGTACCTGGTAAATCTTAATTGCCAGCTCTGTTTGAATACTCCCTGATTCAGAACAGAATAGATCACGTGATGTGGGTTCTGATTAAAAGTAAGCAATAGCTAAACATTATTACCCAGAATGACTTGGGTACATGTCGTATCCAGGGTCTCAAAGGGTTTAATTTAATCACAAACCACAACTACAATCTGAGTCAGTTAATTGCCATAGTAATTTGTATTCATTTATTTTAATACCTGACAAACGCAAGCAGGTATTGTTAAACAGGCCTGATAAATTATGTGTCATTTGATCCTGAACCGTTCAGAAAAATGACCACTTTTGTCAGTTACAGATTTTATTCCAAATGGTTCTTATTCCTTTGTTCCTCATAGTAACAGTTTCAGCCAATCACACGCTGTCAGCTGATTTTCCAGCCTGTTGAGTGGCTGGGAAGGACGGGTACAGAACTCAATAGCACCTCTCCCTCTAAAGAAGCGACACAACGACGCAAACTCCGACTTTGGCAACAGAGCTAAAGTAATCCTCCTCTCCCATTGGCTCCTGAATTTCACAGCCTGCGTGCTGCTGCGAACCTAACCTCGACTTGCAAGCGGCAAGCAGTGGAACGTACCACTAGTTACCACAGCCTCGGTGGGGGGGGGGGGGGGGGGGGGCAGTGTACCCCCTCTCCCCAAAAAAGGTAACTCCTTACACACTGTGCCTACACAAAACACATAAATATATATCTTCAGTAAAACGTTGAGATTGCCAAAGATTTGAAATCCTTAAAGGTTTTCCGCTTTGATGTTATAAGTGAGCACCCCCCCCCCCTGTGCTGCTAAAGTGGTCGTTTCAGGATGAAGTGCAAGGTTGGCTGCTGCCGGGCCGGAGAGCTGTGAGGATGAAGGCTGCAGTTTCCGCGGCTGGAGAGAATGGTAGAGCTGGCATCTACATTGTGTGCTGTGACAGCGGGGCGCCGTGCTAAACTAGGCAAGGTGTTTAAAGCCTGGTGCTTTTAACGGGGTTTTTTGTATTATTCTGAAGCGGGTATTCAGAGCTCGAGACTGTTAAAGTGTACTTGGAAGTCTGCTGTAATAATAGGTGTTTTGTGTATTTTTATTTTTTTTTTTAATTGCAAAAGAAAGTGTGTGTGTGTGTGTGTGTGTGTGTGTTTAATCTAGACAATGTATAACACAGTTTGGACTATGGAGCAAGACGATAGTGACTGGAGAGACGTCATGATGCCATATTCAACGGAGTTGATATTTTATATCGAAATGGATCCGCCACCAGGTACACAACGGATTGCTCACCTTTTCTTTATTCCCTTTTTTTAAATTTTTGTTAGTTCTGATGTATCGAAGTTGAGGTTTTAAAGACAGAGGGTGCAATATGTTTGATTTATGTACATATATAGCTCGTATTTTATAAATGCCTAGGTTGATCAACCTGCTAGTTTTAAAAGGGACATTGTACTGTACTTTTATGGATTTGTGTGCATCAGACATAATTTAAATTGACATCTGTCTCAATCAAGATATCTGCAAATTTAAAAAAAAAAAGCTGTTCCTAGTGACATTCTTATAGTAAAACATCGAAGTTAAAACTTATCGACTTCATTTAAATGCGTGTGTGTGTGTGTGTGTGTGTGTGTGTGTGTGTGTGTATAATAATATATATATATATATATATATATATATATAATATAATGTGTGTGTCATATAATGCATTTAAGTGAAGTGTTTTTAAATTAATAAGACCGATCTTCAGGGTCAATGGGATTACGTAACAGTGTACTTTTTGTTTTTAATTGTCACTATGACAGTTGTGCTAACCATGAAGTAATTGCTTTTGCTTATATCTGTATATGATCTTGTGTAATACACTTGTATGTTGTGTTATATACTTGTTCCCAATGGGGCACTGCATGTTGTGCAGCATCCATTTATACAGTGCAATCAATATTCTCTGCAGTAAACTGAAAGGGCTTGCTTGTTTCCAAAATTACATTACTGGAACACTGACTTGTGAGATTATTGCTATGGATATACAATCTTATATTATCTTATATTCTTCGTATTATTATTATTATTATTATTATTATTATTTTATATTATATACATTATTCTAAAGTATTTCACAATTAAGTTAGTGTCCCTATGTAACTTATGCAAATCATTATATGTTAATATATAAAGGAATAATTTAAATATACAGTATAGTACAATATAAACACACACAGGGATTTGCAAATTAGAGGTGTGGAGTATTGTTATGTGAAAGGCTTACTGTCTTATGCAAAAATGTGTGCTTTGTTCATTTGTCAACCCCAAAACGCCAGATTAAGAACCATGTCTATCACAATGGTACTGTAATTTATAGTGCTCTGAAATGCAAACAGGCTTTGTTTGATCACCTGTAAGGCATCTTTCCAATAATGGATTCATGGGACAGTTTCATCTTCAGGTTGATCGACTCCCCTTTTTTTCTTTCTCTTTTTTTTTTTTAATTTGCTTTGCTGGTTTTATTTTGGACTATCATAGAGGCAACTGGACACGCACAGAGTATTTGCCATTGTAATTACTTTCCCCCCCTCTATATTCAGTCATGACAGGAAATTGCATGTGGAGACACTGTTGAACAGTGCGTCCGGTAGCTTGTGCTTGGATTTTTATTTTTCTCTAGTCATTTGGTTTAGGAGGGAAGGGGAGGGGTGTTGCAGTACCCCTTAGTGTTTTTGAATACTTTTTCTTTATTTAGTATTCCAGCTGACTTTAACTATCACCAGAGTTAACCCCGCTCTAGATTTGCATTGGTGTTACTCTGCATTAGCACTGTCACAAAGGCCTGGAGAAATGCACACAAGTTTTAATGGGGGGTGGAATGTGTTTTGAAGCGACCAGGTTTCCTAGTTGTGTGTAGAGAGCGTGGTCCCACCCAGAAGGTTCCTGGTAAATTCCTGAGTCTGTGTTTGTGTGCTGTACCCGGTGCTATTCAGGAGCTTTGCAGTCTGCTTAAATTGACAGCAGTTATTTCTTTGTTTGAAGCAAATGTATTCCAACGAGATCTGTTTTTGTTGCAGTGCAATTCCAGTCTAATACTGTATTGTCCTGTCGCAGGGTAGGTCAGTGCATATACAGTCCTTGTTGCAATTGGGAACCTGATTTTTATCGCGCACACTCCGACCCCCACACACAGCATTAAATTGCTTATGATGTTGGTTTTTTGGTTATTGCGTCAAAGCTTATTCTGTGCAGTGGTTATTTTTATATATATATATATATATATATATATATATATATATATATATATATATATATATATATATATATATATATATATATATATAATTTTCTGTTTCGCTATTTGTTTTATGTAGGAGTCAGAAATAAAGAGCAGTGGCTGTACTGTAGCATTTCATCCACATGTCTGAAATCTGAGTTAAGCTGCTGTTTGAGTGTAGTAAGCTGCACACATACCCGTGATTAGTGTGAAAGCTGTTCTTTCTCATTTTACAACCTTGATTTTTTATGGTTTAATCATAAATACTTTATAATCTGAAAGCATTCCACATACTGTAAATATTGAATATTCTTGCCTGATGCAAATCATGAGCTCGGAGTATTCTTAGTCTTATTATGCTTACAATTCTGCAGGCTGATCCCCATCAGAATTCAAAATGAGACTGCTTCATTTGCATGGTGTTTTAACACCAAGGTAGGGAAACAAATATGTGCATTTACCTGCAAAGAAAGTATTGGTATTAGAAGACAACACTTAAGTTGCACTAAGCATAAAATGTAAGCAGTCTGTTTGTTTAAGCCCCTTGCTGTATTTGTTCCACTTGCGTACTTTTCTTTTCACATGGTGTGTGTGTAAAACCATGAAAAGCAGGCTTCTGTTGAATACGTTCTGCTAGTATGTAAAGGTGAACACAAAAGCCTTGACGTGTGAATAACTACAGTAGACTTCACTTTGTAATCTAGCCATTCGTTACTCTTCAGTAAAGTGCACACTGCAGTGTGCCACCAGCAGCAGTTACACAGTCACACAAAACCCTGCAGGCACTGATTCAGAGGTAGCCCTGTCTGCTTGTGTGGAGCCACTGCAGCTGTTTAATCAAAGGCTTGCATCATTGGAAACATGCTCTTAGGGACAGTATGTGTAAAAAAAAATAATAAATAAATTCTGTCAGTGCGGATTCTTTTTTTTTTCTTTCTTTCGGTAGCTTGACAGAGTGTGTGTGTGAGTGAGACAGTTAGGGAGGTGAGGTCCTGCAGATGTTCGTTAGAATATTTATTGCAGTGGAATTGAAATCGGAAAGAATCTTGGTGTGCTTTAGGAGTTAAAGGGAGGGGTATGCTGTGTTTTATGAGCTTGGAATGGATAATCAGTGGGTGAATGCCAAGGGCTCCACCCCGGACTTGGGTGGGAGGAGGGGGGTGCAGCGACTCTCTATTAAGAACGTACAGTAATGGGGTTCATTGTGTGTCATGACAATGGTTTCATGCCATCTCAATAAGATTAGCTTTCTTTCAGTTTCTTACTGTTTTAGTAGAAAAGCATTTCTCTTTTTTATAATAGGTGTTTTTTTTTTTTTTATTGGCTCCATTAGAATTATTCCAAAAGCTGGTTTTCAAGTATTTATTTTCCCTTTTGCTACCTAGCAAGTTTAATGTATTTGCAGTCAGAGGCTTATTGCTGCCAACAAAAATGGCAATTTTAGCTAAGCAGTGTATTGTGTGCAATGTGGGTGGAGGATGAGACTTCCTATTCTATCCTGTACCATGGTGTATCTGAATACAGTACGCAGTACTGGGTTATTTGGACTTTTCTGAGCAATGTACTGTGGTCCTTGTCCCCTTTATTGTGTCGTAATATGGTAAATATAAAAAGCATGTTTGGCATGTTTGAGTGTGTTTGCAGAAAATGTGAGCAAGCTAAGTTAGGGGCATAGCTCCTTTTTGCTGTAAGCTGGCGTTTCTGTTCTGGTAGTACATGTTAAAAAAAAGACACAGAAAATATGGAAATTCTGCAGGTACATTTATGCAACTCTGACTGTTTATAGTATGTTCTAACTAAATGATTTGGCCAGCTAGCTCTTGGTTCATGTGCGATTTCTTTTGTATTTAGGCAGCAATATGTGTCCATCGTCCCCTTTTTTTTGACCTCCTCTGGTCAGTGTAAATCATTTGCTCTGTTAGACTCCCAGCACCTCTCAATATAGTCTTCCTGTGCCTCTTGCTGCGTCAGAAACACCGGACCCTCCCTCTCTGCTCCTATTGGCTGACACTGTGTCTCCATTCAGAGATTAGTTCTGCCAGGACTGATTTAGGATCAGGGTTTGCAGTCTGAGGGAGGAAAGGGGAGGGGGAGCGCAGGGGGTTACTAACGAGCGCTTTGCAGAGAGGCATCCAGCCCGAGCACCTACACACAGCACTCCTCCATGCGTGAAGAAGAGCTGGACAAGCTTTACAATGCACACCAGGCAGCTGCCGGAGCAGGCGTCTGAGAGCGGTAAGGGCTGGGGAAATATTGCAAAGCTTGTTCTTTTGTATAGTTGGTGACAGGAGCTGGGGGAGTTTTAACCACATACAGTTTCAAGGCAGTGAAAATTTAATTTTGCTAAATGTACCATTCTAGTGTGGTAATGTGGGACAGTATACATGTTGACTGAGCACTGCTGAAGTGCCTGTGTCAAAATTGCTGTGTGCTAATGCAATGGATTCTGATTGCACTTGTACTTTTGAATACTCTCAGAAGGGGCTGCATGTAAATCATGCTGTAGGTGGTTCTGCTTGGTGCCTGTACTTGTGCAGCAGTGAAACTGAACAATGGGGTAAGCTCAACACTTCAGTGCAGCCAGCGAGGCATGGTCAGTTTCTTGGATTAGGTTGGTGTGAGCTACAGTAGTGTTTGCAAGACGCTGCAGTCTTTCAGTAAAGAGGCCTATCAAATGGGATTCTTCTAGCTAGAATGCACTGTACTGATTGAACCCGTGGCTGCAGTCAAACCCACACATAACGGCTGCTCTGGGCACCGTCTCGGACAGATGACCGTCTTTAGCACAGGTTCTAATTGAATATGGACTTTGCTTTTAAAAGTGAAAATAGTGAGGTCATCAAATGCATAATGCAATAATGAAAAAAAAAAAAAAAAAAAATGCTTCAGTGGAGTTGAATGGAAAAATTGGTAGAAGTTAGAATTCAGATTTAACTAGGCTTGATCCTATGAAGCCAGGAGGTTGGATGACTGCTGCAGTGTTCTGTTTGTGTTCGCTGTAGCGGGTTGTAATTGCAGCAGTACAGTATGTGAAGCGCCACTTTTTGTATTTTAAAAGAGCGCAGATGGACCTGACAGTGGGCTTGCTGTTTCTGGTAATTCACTAAATATTTGTACTGGACCTTTGACCCTTTTATATTGTAGTACAATAGTGTCTTTGTCTGCATGCAACACTCCTTTTATTTTTTATAATAATTTGATACAGAATGTATTGCAGCGGTAGATGAAAATGGCTCCAGTACAGAAACAATGGAAAGCTCTCTCTAGCATTACTGAGGATTTAACTTTTAATAGTAAAAATCACAAGATTTAATTCATAGTTGTCTAATTTTTTTTAATAAATCTTTATAAATAAGTATTGCAGTACAGTACAAGGTAAAACGTTCCGCTTTTTCTTTTAAGTCAGTGGCCAGCGTTTTACTGGTTCCTACAGCACCACCTCAAGCACCCAGTCCAGCCCCACAGCAGTGTAAAAGGCTCCAGTTAAATGGCTTCAGCAGAGCGCTGCCTTTTCTGTTTCTTTTGTTGAAGAATCCAACCTTCTTTTTTTGTGCTGCTGGGGCTCAACAGGATTTCATGCTGGCTCCTGATCCGTGCCTCCAGTGCTCCGTCGCTATCTCTGCTCCAACACCGGAGAGCACGGCTCTGAGTCTCAAACTGACATTTTCATTTGTGCATGTTCTTTCAATCGGGTTTGCAGGATCGGCCCGTTGCAAGCGTACAGCCTGTCTGCCTGGCCGCCCGGGCGCTTAGACATTAGTTTTATTTTATATTCTTGCAGTATAGGGTGAGCTGCCCTGGACCAAGCCCTGTCAATGTTCTATTTCAAATTCCATAAAGCTGCCCATCTCGGTTAAGCTGGACTATAAAACCGGTTGTTGCTGTGCACTGTAATGCAAGTGCGTGACGTTTATTTGTTAGTTAATTTTAAATTAAGTGATCTGTACTCTACTCGGTAACGCTATTCAGTTATACATCTTGTTGTATTAGCAGTTTAATTTAACAAAGACATTGGCATTGCCCTACACGCATCTCATTTCTGTTTCTCTTTGTGTTTCTATACATCTCTTGGTTGAGCTTCCTGGTGGAGCTCTTTGAGAAGCAGAAGGGAGCCTTAATTCAGCTGCTCTTGGGCGTATGTTCCTAGCAGTGTGAATGGCTCTTTCCTGCTCACTGTATATTTAAACGGTGCTGTTGTGGAGCCAAAAGGGGGGTTGAGGGGAGTAAATGAACAAAGTACAGACCAAGAAACCATTGGAAAGGACTGCTGCCGCACCTGCGTTTGGCTCCCTTAACATTAAACTGATTCTTAAATACATAGTTACCTGTTTGTTTTGCTCCCAAATTAAGAACATAAGAACATAAAGTTTACAAACGAGAGGAGGCCATTCGGCCCATCTTGCACATTTGGTTGTTAGTAGCTTATTGATCCCAGAATCTCATCGAGCAGCTTCTTGAATTGTATGTTGTGGTTAAGATTCAGTGCACATGTTTCTCTTTGCGGAGAGAACTCTCTACTCTGCGAGCCCTCATGACTGCTGCACTGTGCATTGCTTTGAGACCCGGTTACATTACTGTGATAGCATTGGGAATTTCTGGGGGCTCTTGCTTCTGCCTAATGTATGATGGTTTGATTTTGGGCGAATTCATGACTAAGTGCTCATTCATACAGTACGCTAATGTTGGCCAAAACACCTGTCAACTTGACTTTCTAATAGTTTTAACTTCTTTCTAATGGTGCTCGTGGGCTTGGGTGCAGATGGTTGGTTTCTAGAGCGTGTCCTGAGTTCTTTTTAGTTATTGTTAATCTGTTGAGCTGGTAAAGCTGAGATCTGTCGAAGTGTCTTGTTGCTGTTGACTAACACAAGTTGCCAAATGGATTCCAGCCTTTGATGTGCACACATCTAAATTGCTTAATAGTTTTGTAACGGTGATCGTTGTTTGAGCTTCTATAAATATATTTAATAAATGAATTGGGATGAATGTTACACTGGCAGCTGCTACTGTAGTGTGTGTGTATAGTAAGCAAACTTAGAATTAGTGGTGGGTTTTTTTTATTAGTTTTTTTTTTAAACCTGATACGGAATACTTTTGTACAATTTAAAGTAGAAAATGATTCAAACTAAAGGTTCCCGCAGCCCAGGATAAATGTCATTGCTGTCCTCCACCTCCTCAATGAAGGGGATAAATTTGTGTTACCAGTATGCCTTCACACACTCCTCATCTGGAAACGGCTGTTTTTTTGCCACCCCGTATTGTCATGCAGCTAGAATCAGACAGACCAGAGAAACTCAAGCTAACAACAAAACAGCACCTGTGTCTTGACTACAACGACTCCTCCTCCTCATGACATGTCTGTCTCCCTGACGAACTTGTCTGTTCCTGTTCTAACAAGTCTGGGCATGACTGGGGCTGAGGATTCCTTCTATGAGCAGGGAGGGGGATTCTAGAACCCCGGGGAGTGTTCCTTGGAATCCCCCATTCCAAACAGCCTTGGTTGTCCCATTCAAACTAAAAGTGAAACACAGGTGCTGGAGCCCTTATCCATGATACATTGCAATGCATCATTAACCAAGCATACAAAACGCCCCTTTTTTCAGATCGGAAACATATCAAGCCAAGGAATTGGGAGTACAATCTGCACCCGATTTGTGACTTTGTTGAAAATATTCATTAGGAGTGAATATAAAGAATATAAAGCTAGGTTATTTAAATTGAAGGGGGTGTATGCTGAATCTGAAAATGAAGACCTTATAACAAAGGCTATTCTGCGGTTCTGCACATCCCCAAGCAGTCAGCATTTCAACTTGAAAGAAATGACTTCTGACACAGATCGGGTTAAAAGAATAGGCTGGAGTTTATTGAATCACTTGGCTGATTTCAAAATGAAAATCTTTCAACACTGTAGAAAGTTGAAACGGGTATTTGATGTTGGGACTCCAGGGTGCGGAGCGTCTGGGTCAGGGTAAAGGTTAGTTTGGATTGGCCCGTCTGGGCAGGGCTGTGGTATACAGTGAGAACACAGGACCTACTGTAAGCGTGCTGGGTTTTTTCCACGTCTCCTGGTGGTTTGAAACACTGCACCTGGCCAGCTTCTTTAATCCTAAACCGGGCTTTCAGGGCTGGTGTGTGGCAGTTTTACTTCCACCACAGTGTTTGTTTTTTTTGCTCTTTTAATTAGTAGACCCTGATACTATTATGATACCCTCCTGCAACTTCCTTTGTATCATAATTTGTGTTTGGATTGGAGTTATGTCAACTATACTGTGTCATTTTATTCTTTCACTACTGTATGTATTCTTGAAATATATAGTCTAGGGTGCTGGTGAACTCCTGAGGTAACGATCTGACCAAGATCATTTCCTACTTTAACTTAGTTCAGCTCTTTTGCAAAAACGAAAAAACCAACGCCTCGCTTACCTATTTGAGCAGGCTGTCTACAGTTACACACCAGGGTGTCTGTGTTTATAGTGAAGTCCGCTAAAAGGGAAGTCTTGTGTGTGGTTAATCATGCAGTACCATTTAAACAGTAATACTGCACGTGTACAGGGGATTGGGGCGGGGGTACAAATGCCTTCTAAATGTAGGACTTTGATTAACTATGAAAGGCACAGCTGATCTGACGGAGGCAGCTTTGAGCTGAAGGTGTTTGGTTAGCGGGCGTTTCCGTATTCCAAACCACTCAAAATGCAATTCCTGAGGCATTCTGGAGAACAGAAGGAATTGGAGGCAATGGTTTGGATGTTGTCCTGGTGTTTCTTGGTTATTGGGTCCGTCTCCTGTAGGGATTGATTTAGCCAATAGTCTAACTAGCTGACTGTCTGGAGAATCCTGTAAAAAGAAAAAAATAAATGTGCTGGATTGTTAAGATCTACTTCTGCTACTGACATAAAGGCAGTGTTTGATAATGGCATATGCACTTTCAGCACAGCCCCTGCACAGGTGGGCAAAACAAGATTGGATTGTGCATGAGTGCAGCTACGGTATATAGTTGACTTAAGTAGTTTAGAAAAATGATTCCCCGCACAGCTTAAGTAGCGCTTGCTTTGGTTTCTATCCCTGTTGTGTCTCTATTGGTGCTGCGTGCAGTGTAGCACTACTTTATTGTTGATTTGCTGCTCTGTACTGATGTGTGTGTGTGTCTCTCTCTCTCTTTTCAGCTCTTCCTCCAAAGCCACCTAAACCAGTGACTCCAGTCAGCACAAATGGGATTAAGGACACAGCCAGCATATCGCTGCAGGAAGCAGAGTGGTACTGGGGAGACATATCTAGGTAATGCTTATGCTTTAAAGGAAATGTATTGGTTCAGTGCTTACTGCTTGTATATCTAAAGATCCAGTACTGTAGATAGGGACCTGGGGTTACAATCCATTCAGAAAATACATTATTTTGTCTTGCATACAGTATTTATTCACTTCGCTATGTTGATGGTGAGGGGGCGGAGGTGTAGTATGATCCTGCCGAATCCCTGTGCTCTCAATCCATTGTTAAGAGACCCCATGCATTAAGGCTCTTGCGTTCACAACTGAGTGCTTTATTTACACAGAAGCTCAGTCTTGCGCTTCATAAATTGAGAAATCAAACTCTCTATGTTCACTTAAACGTTAACATTTTGTAAAAATAAATAAATAAAAAAAGATTTCAAATACTGTTCAAGTATGAAGACGCTGCATGTCAAGGCAGCTCCATGTCACAAGTCAGGAAGTAGAGGGAGTGGAGGGATTGGGCACTGGGAAAACCTTAAGTAAACATTTTCAGATACTTTTTTATTTTTACCTGCTGTTCGTTGATTCACATGTTGGCCTACAGGATGTCGGACAAAAGGTAACATGCGATATTATATATATATATATATATATATATATATATATTTATTTTTTTATTTATTTATTTATTAGTAAAGCATACTTCAGTGTAATAAAGCATATGTAAGCATTGTAAAGACCAGATTGGTATGGTAACGCACATACAAAATATGATGGACAATTTTCCCAAAGAGGCGATTCAGAATATATTATGTTGTATTGTACAGAGAAGTTCAAGCACTACCATAATAGGCTCATGTCACATTTTAAAGCCACAATCAGTAAAAATGTAGAACTGGTTAAAACGATACATTTCCTTACTAATGGGGATCTGCAGGAGAGCTGTACTGCTGTAAACCCCAGTAAGCTAGTGAGCATGAGCCCTCCTGCATGCACGCCTGCCCTGTCTGTTTCTTCTTTCTCCTGTCAGGCTGTTAAAGGTTGTGTTGTTTTTGCAGGGAGGAGGTAAATGATAAACTGCGGGACATGCCCGACGGGACCTTCTTGGTCCGGGACGCCTCTACAAAGATGCAGGGAGACTACACACTAACCCTAAGGTACTGGAAACACAACAGAACACTCGACTCCCCCCTCCCCCAAATCAACAAGAAGTATTTTCAGTGTCAAAGCAAATAAATCTCTGGAGTAAAATAAACCTGATTCCACCACATCAAATTACATTCTGAACAAAGGAGAGATAAACACACTTATTTTTTTGCCAGTAGAAACACATTGTTTTTTATTTGAAACCTCATTTATTAATTGGTTTCCTTTTGCATGATCTCCTTTTTGTTTTGTTTTGTATTCCTTTGTGCAGGAAGGGAGGCAATAACAAGCTGATAAAGATCTACCACAGAGACGGACAGTATGGCTTCTCCGATCCTCTGACCTTCAACTCTGTGGTGGAGCTGATCAACCATTACCGACACGAGTCTCTCGCCCAGTATAACCCCAAACTAGATGTGAAGCTCATGTACCCCGTCTCCAGGTATCAGCAGGTACGACACTTGCCTCCTCCTTGAAACAGAAGTCTACAAACAGGCAACAGCAAAGTATTGTGTCATGGTGTGGTGGTGGTTTTGTGTTTTTTGTTTTGTTGAGTATGCCTGTCTTCTGTCCACAGGATCAGTTGGTAAAAGAAGACAATATAGACGCTGTTGGAAAGAAACTCCAGGAATATCATAATCAATATCAGGAAAAGAGTAAGGAATATGATCGGCTATATGAAGAGTACACAAGGACCTCGCAGGTAAGGGCGCATGCAGAGCTAATTTTTCAGATTAGTAGTATTATTTATTTATTTTTTTAAATACAAATCCACATTGTTTCTAACCTAGAATTACTATAACAAAGAGAACAGTTAAAATGTACAGGTGTTAAGTGTGTGTGTGGGGGGGGATTGTACAAAAAACTTGACATTGTATTATTAGAGGAGGCCTTTTAAATGTGTCCGCTTGTGCTTGATACTCTGTCCCGGTTGCTGAGTTATTTGCATTCTCCCTCTGCCAGGAAATCCAGATGAAGAGAACGGCCATTGAGGCTTTCAATGAAACTATTAAGATTTTCGAGGAGCAATGCCTCACGCAGGAACGCTACAGTAAAGAGTACATTGAGCGATTCCGAAGGGAGGGGAATGACAAGGAGATAGAAAGGTGAGGTTTGTCATCGCCATTGCTTTAGGCTTCAGAGTTATGTGTTGCAACTGCAGCCAAGTGCTGATTTTGGCAAAAGACGAAATATAAAATTGCGTACATTTTCTTCACCCGTTTCCCCATTATCAAAGGATATACAGAATAGACCACTGAAAGCAGCTTTTTTATATTTGAATGTGTGCTTTTTAAGTGCAGCCTTTTATACTTCAGAAGTGAATGCATTGTGCCTTTCCTCTACTTATAATCTGATGCCCTAGGGGTGTCGGCAGGGGTTGACAAGCAGCTGCTTAAGCATGTGACCAGACCTGCACTTCTGTCTGCTGTGACACAGTGTTGGGTTTAGAGTTTGAGTGTGTTTCTTTAGCAATGGCAGGATTCTCAGTTAGGGTTGTTGTCCAACTAAACGTTCACATTTATTTGTTTATTTATTTCTATTTAATTTGTCTTGCATGCACTGTGTAATGTCCTAAAGTGCCCTTAGTTGTAAACAGTTGTCCACTCCCCTGTCTGTAGCTCTTCTTCCCTCCTGAATGTTTTCCTTTTTTCTGCGGCAGAATCATGATTAACTACGAAAAGCTTAAGTCCCGTCTGGGTGAGATCCACGACAGTAAGATACGCCTGGAGCAGGATTTAAAGAAACAGGCACTGGACAACCGAGAGACAGACAAGAAGATGAACAGCCTTAAACCGGACCTCATCCAGCTCCGCAAGATCAGGGATCAGTATCTTGTGTGAGTGCAACTGGGTTTTATCAGTATTATATGAGAAGTACAGCTTCTTGAAAAATTTGGTTGAACTCTGTGTGTGTGTTTGATTGTCAAGCTCTGTTACTGTGAAAATATTTCTTTGCAGTGAGATCCAGAAAGAAATTTTGGATACAAGATGAGATGTGGTTTTGTGTGAGAAACAAATAAATAAAAATGTCATAATCTTTATTTATTATTTTAGTATTGGAAATGTGATGCTGGATGTTCTATTCTTGATTTCCATGTTAATGCAGTCTCCTTTTTATAGCTGGCTCAATCACAAAGGGGTACGTCAGAAACAAATTAACGACTGGCTCGGAATCAAAAATGAAAACGTTGACGAGTGAGTATACGTTATGCTGCATTTTATTTCATCTGATAAATTTGACATTTCTCTGCTGCTAAATGTATTGTCGGTATTATCCAGTGCCGAAATGCTGAGTTTTTCTTAACGGCATGTTTTCAGATTCAGTCTTCAGATTTACTTTTGATGTTTTATTTTAAAGGCTGCAGATTTATGTTAAGTGAGAACAAGACATTGAGCGGTGAATGCATCTTGTATAGCAATTGCATAATTTATATTTATTATTCAAATAATGCAATTTAGTCCATTATGCAAATTTGATTAGTCTATTTTTAAACTAAGTGTTTTTGTTTAATTTTAAAAGGTGCTTAACAAATAATTCAGCAGTGTCACAAACTGATATGCTTTACTGTGAATATGCTGTAATAAGTAGTTCACTTTTTCACTTTCTTTTAAAACAAATGCAGCACCTACTTTGTAAACGAGGAGGATGAGAATCTGCCTCACTACGACGAGAATTGCTGGTTCGTGGGGGATCTGAACCGGACGCAATCAGAGGACCTTCTCTGCGGAAAACCAGACGGAGCCTTCTTAATCCGAGAGAGCAGTAAGAAGGGCTGCTACGCCTGCTCCGTGGTGTGAGTATTGCAGTTATCGCCTCAAGAAATGTTGGTAAAAGAGAGTAGAAATGTTTATCCTACAATAGACAGAACTGTATATGATTGTGTTAGACTTTGGTGTCTTTTTTTTTTTTTTTTTTCCCCACGTCCTATTTAATCCCTTTTTCATCAGCCTTTTGTGCTTGTTTCTGAGCCCTGCCCAGTTTTGAAACGTTGGCACCGAGGAGTACCAGATTTGCAACCCCATTGTCCTGCTAGCCTGGCTCTTGACCAGGTCTCGGTCATCCACACTGTGTGTGTTTTAATAGCCTTTTAAAATGGCTGATTTGTGTCTCCCAAAGCGGCCATTCTGCAGTGCTTCACAATGAGGCTGTCTGTGAAATTGTGTGGCTTTTACTTAAGGCAGACATTTCCCCTTTCTCTTTGACCGGGGTCAGTCACTGGCATTGCCACCAGAACAGCTGTATGACCCAGCTGTTGACAATGGGTGCCAGCATGACATATGGGCCAGTGAAAGTTGTGTTGCAGTTTTTTTGAGGACATTTTGCAGCTAAAATTTGTTATCACAAATAAAATTAAGTTTGGGGCCATGGTGTTTTTCAAACAAATGTTAGAAACCGTTTTGTAGATTAGCATTCAAATCACAGCAATTCATCCTGGATGTGGAACTTCATGCAGATTTTCAGTTAGTTGTTAACCAAAAGGTACATTCTGCATATATTCATGCTGATAGTGTTATCCAATGCTAACTGTCTGTGCTTTCTTTCTTGGAATTGCAGTGTAGATGGAGAGGTGAAACACTGTGTAATATACAGCAGCACGCGGGGCTATGGCTTCGCAGAGCCCTATAACCTGTACAGCACTCTCAAAGACCTGGTACTACACTACCAGCACACTTCTCTGGTCCAGCACAACGACTCTCTCAATGTGCGGCTGGCATACCCCGTCTACGCACAAATGCCCTCCCTCCGCAGATGAAAAGAAACCAGAACTTACACACGAGTCAGCCACCTTTTTGGAGTTTTATATTTTTTACTAGAACAATCGGAGGGCATTCTTTCTAAAGACTGCTTGATTTGCACATGGAAGTTTTGAAGTTCTGTGAAATGGAAACATGCCGCCGCAGAGACTCGCGAGAGGCACGTCTCGACCCCAGTTCAGGTGAACCTGGTGCTCCCTAAACTTTAGCTGGGACTTGTTTATTTTTTTCCCTCCTTTTTTGGGCAACGGAATAAAAGAAGGAAAATGGTAGTCTATGTTGGCGTACACAATACAGCAGATTCTATCCTCCAGGTGTTTGTATCACTGACTCATTGCTGCTGAATTTGAGGAGTTGTAGTCTTAAGCAACAAGAGGCTGACTGGAGTGTGAGCGTTGTTTTTTGGGAGAGGGGGGTGGCTTTTAGTTTAGTAAACTGCAACTCGGCTGGACTTTTAAGTGTCTGGTTTTCCTTCAAAAGAAAACAAGATAGCACTTCATCATTAAAGTGGAAGAAAAGGAGACCAAAGGAATCGTCAGAATTCAGATAAAAAATTTAATTAAAAAAATAACAAAAAAAAACAAACAGCAATGAAAACACAGATGGTTTATTTTGTACCGAACATAAAACAAAGTTTTGGCTTCGTGCAGCACTATTTAAAAAAAAAAAAAAAAAAACTCTTAAGAAAATGTATTCTTAACCAAAACGTACCCACCAAAACTTTGTTCATTGTCGGTTCTAAGCACTTAATTACAAAATAATAAAAATGTTTGTTTACAGCCGCACATTTCAACACCAAACTTTTAAAGAGAAAAAAGGTTTTCTGTGTAGTTAAGAAAAAAAAAAAAGCTGTTGTCTCCTTTTTATTACAATTGTAGAATTGTTTTGTTATGGTCTGTATTGCTAAAATAAATTTAATTTGAATTATCAGATACCAGTATAAAATGAAGCAGGTACTAAGGTTGTTGATTTAAAAGAAAGGAAAAAAGTTTATATTTAATAAGACGGAAAGCAATATAGAAATGCAAGCCAGAGCTTCTGGATGGTGGGGTATTGGTCTACTTTTGAAAGATATGCTGTTTTATTTTGCATATTGGTACAAAATGGGAGTTTTACATAGTGCATAATTACACTGCTGACTTTGTAACCAGCACTATTTATTTTTATTTTTTTTAACAATTCTGTTAGAATGATGCTTACTGTTTTGCAGTTAACAAGTAGCCTATCTATGTATTCCAGATTAGAAACACTTTGTTCATTTACTTTGTTAAAGGCTTGTTTTGCAAGAGCCTGTTATTAGGTCGGTTCCAGTGAGGATCACATGCATTTGCAAACCTGGTTACAAAGTCAGACCGCATTCAGAATGCCATGAAGGGATTCAGAATGCCACGAGGGGCTGAATTAACTTCCTTGCTAATGATTCAGTGGAAATAATATCAATCTAGATGGGGCCCCGCTCTAAACCAGACAAATTGTAGAAACCCAAAACTACCAAAATGCTAGAAGTTTTGCTTAAGGAAAAAAAAATGGTATTCTTTGGAAATCCCATTTTGAAAGGCCAATATAAAGTGTAAACTCTCTGTCCAGAAGTATGTTCTTGTTGACTAGTTATTGTTTTACAGTATGTGTGTGTATATATATATATATATATATATATATATATATATATATATATATATATATATATATATATTAGTTTTATAGTTTTTACAGCTTAATGCACTATGAGCTAATATGGACTGGATTTTAACGGGGGGTATAATAATGAGACTCCAGGCAGCGGATTGTGTTGGTGCAAACCTCCTTTGTGTTTTTGTGGTAGGAGCAGTGGTCTTTTTGTATGGTATACATTTACTCCAGCCCTTTTTAACCCTAGCTCCCTTTTGGATATTGCTGTAATAAGACAACTTGCTTGTTGGGTTTTTTTCAGTACAGTAGATGTCTACAACAGAGGGGGGGGGGGGGGGGGGGGGGTACCACTGTTTTCAAAGCAAATTTTTTGTGACCTGCAGATACAGAGCCTGGTGACTGTGTAGGCCTCTGTTGTCTAGCAGTCTCAAATGAAACCCTTTTGAATGTGCTGGAATACCTTACATGATCTACTCTGCTGCTGTGATTGGATGTGTGTTTTGTATGTTGGGTGTAAGCAGTGCCTCATGCAGATTGTCTTGGATAGCATGTTTAAGTGGAGGAACATAAACAGGAGGAAGCTGATCTGTGCTGGAATGCACGCCATGACAGATGCTGTTACTGTCAGTCTCCTTTTTGTTGAAGAGGAGCTTTCACTATATCTGTATAGTGGAAACAAATCTTCTTAAACATGAATCTGACCTCTCCAAACAATACAAAAAAGACCCTTTTAAGCTCAGTTCATGATTAAAATGATGATCATCCTTCTATTCCCCTACCCCCAGAAAACAAGTTGTAGCAGCCGCGTGTTGCGTGCTCTTTAGAAGAATAAGCAGAGCAGTGTTGCTACATGATTCCACCCCAGTGGGCTACACTGTGTCACTGCCTCTGCCTCTAGAATTCTGGCAAAATGTTCACTGTGCAAACCACTGGAAACTAGCCAGGTGTTTCCATGGATGCTGTCCTGACTTTCTAGAGCTGTTACATAAATGAAAAACATTTTTTTTTTCTTTCTTTCCTTGAGTGTTTATGCAGGGCATCAAAGAAATCAGCCTGCTTTCTTTTACTTGAACAATTGCTTGTTGAAATGTCTTTTTTTTTTTTAAATTTTTTTGCTCTGTATGCATAAGAGTCCTGTAAACATGAATGACATGTGTAGTGTTGGGCATTTCAAGGAACATAATTGCTGTACTGAGTTTGAGCCCCCTAATGTAAATGGTTATAAAGTATACTACTAAAAAAAGAAAACTTTCTAATTCCGATCTTCAACAATGCACTAGGTGCCTGTGTGACTTGAGCTACCATTATACACTAGCAAACCACAACCTGCCTTTTAACACTAAAAATCGCCAGCCTTGTGTGTGTTTGTTTTTTTTGGTCAGTATTTTATTTGCACATTTAAGCTAGACTGAGC
The DNA here is from genome assembly GCF_017654505.1 of Polyodon spathula. Taxonomy (NCBI): domain Eukaryota; kingdom Metazoa; phylum Chordata; class Actinopteri; order Acipenseriformes; family Polyodontidae; genus Polyodon; species Polyodon spathula. The sequence goes on along the minus strand of NC_054547.1, from coordinate 1,840,772 downwards.
AGTCAGTTCTCTTTTGTTTCTTTCTTTTTTTATGAACGATTGTCGTTCTCTGCGGGGCAGAAAGCGTTATGATTTGTGCTGATGAGTGGGTTATTGGTTTTCCTGTTATCTGTAATAAACAAGTAAGTAGCAGTACCTTTTTTTGGGGGGGGGGGGGGCAGCGGTCAAATGAGTTAATGTCCTGGGACAGCAGACGGAATGTAATCTTGGTTTTAAGGAAAGATTGGAACCTTGCTTGATTTTGAGGGTGTTTGTCACTTGGGTGAACCTGCCAGTCATCCGTTGTATTTGGTGAGAACCACAAACCAAGCTGCAACAAGATATGTTTTGTTTGGTTTTTTTGTGAATTTTTTGGAGAAAAAGGGATGCTGCATTTATTTCCGTATTTTTCATGAAAGAAAATCCTGGCTGACGACCTCTTTCTGCATATTTACAAAATCCCAGCATGTATCTTTGGTACTCTTGACTGTTGTTGTTTTTTTTTTTTTTTTTTTTTGTAATAATAAAAAAAAAAAAAAAAAAAAAAAAAAAATTCTGCTGTCTGTTAATGGTGTAGTCGAAATTAATTCATTTTAGCTAGCTAGAGATACAGAGAGATAACGAGAATGTGAAACAGAGAAAGAGCCTATGTTGCCTATAGATATAAGTACAGTACAAAGTTATGAAACAAAACCATTCCACTCTCTATGGTAGGCGTACTAGCCAAAGAGACGCATGTGGTAAAATTGGCAAGAACAGCCCTTATACAGTACTAACCAAGCACAGGGATAAAAGAAACGGAACGTTGCAGAACTAGCAAGCTGGTTCAAGGGAAAGGGTCGAGGCATCCACAAATACAAAATTATACATAGGCTTTAACCAGGACTGTGAACTCTTAAAGTAAACCTTCAACAACTTTCCACCATTGAAAATGTTATTAAGATAGGAATACATTAAACCACCTACACAGGTTTCAAACAAAACACACACACACACACACACACACACACAAACACAACCAGCAAGATTACAAGAGCACAGAGATTACAGGCAGGGTGAGCTATAGCTAGGCCTCCACATTCACAGATTCCTGACCAGGCTCTGTTCTAATCCAATCTTCTTCCCTTAAGAAGATACACTATGGCATACACTTTAACGTGTCTTGTAACATGCGCTGCAGACCAGTTCAAGAACTACCTTTTCTTCTTTCTGGCCTCCCAGCCAACAACTGTGTAGACAGGTAATCTGATCATCTTGTTTCAATACATTTTTCTTTTAAAAAGGCTTGCTCTTGGTGTCAAAACAGTGTTTTCTTCAGGTGTCATTCATTGACATCACGTTACAGATTTTTCATCTGTTGCAATAGTTTGTATTGGTTTTAGAAAATCTCCATGCTTTCTGGGGCGAAATGATGTATATCATTGACAGAACTCCACAATACTCATCTGTCTTGCAGAATAAAAGATAAAAAGGTACGTTGTTCAAACCTGTCAGTGTGTAGTTTTTTTTTTTGGTTTGTTTTGTGAGTATGCTTGGAGGGTGTCTGTTAGGAAATTCTTAAATCCCCCAAAAGTTGATGATGGTTGGAGGGTGGCTTGGAGATGTACGAGAGTAAGAGTTACACTGTGGAAGAAGCAAAGCTTTTGTTTCAGTGGTGCGAAGCATTTTCCACATTTAAAATAAGAAAATACATGAAATTGCACTGCTGACCCCCACCCCAATGACCCGCTTTCCCGACATATAATCATCAGACACAATGGCAAATTCATTAGGTGGCTGATAGAATCCAATGCAAAGATTCCCATTGGGGCTGGTTATACATATGGAAATTCATGTAATTAAGATGTGGCTTTGGGGAGACACAATGTGCATTCTCCTAATGAGTCTGAGTCTGTCAGCCTTCAATTGGTTTGGATAATTGGAGTTTTTTAGCACCAGGTCATCCCAGAGACACACTTTATTATTCATAAGAGCTCAGGTACCCGATAAAGTCTCAGTGGAATAACAACTGCTTAACATCTTGATACATTGTGTCCTCTTATTATTATTTTAAAATATGTTGTAATATTAATATAAGGGAAACCTATATACTGATTCACAATGAAAACGCAGCAGTCTTAAGTTTTACATCAATAGCTCATTGGGCACATACATAATGATATTTACATTTTAAATAGTGAGCAGATAGGGTTGTTGATTGTTTAAGTGGTATTGTTCCTTGGGATAACAAAATACTGAGCTCAAGTCATGTGATTTCATAAAAAAATACCAGGTGCTCAGTGTTTGGTATTTACGTTGAGTTAAAATTGCCAAAATTAGTTGATTAAGAATCTGTATAAATAGCCATTTGAAAATATTTTAATTAACATAAGAACAGCAAAAGACACTACCATGCCCCGCTTGAGTAATGAAGATCGCCTGGTTGCTATCGGCATGATTGAAGGCGGCCTGTCTGTGAGAGAAATCAGCAGACTAGTCCAGAGAAACCAGGAAACCGGCTCTGTGAGGGATAGGCCACGTCCTGGAAGGCAGTGGGTCACCACACCAACCCATGACCGTTATGCTGACTGTTGAATTGTTCAAGTCAACCCGTGGGGTGGTGGAAGTGTGATGATGTGGAGAGGAATCTCCTTTAACAGAAGAATGCTTTTGGTGCAGACTGAGGGCAATCTTACTGCTCACCAATACAATGATAAAGTCCTTGAGGCAGTTTCTCTGTTCTTGCAAGGCAATTCGGAAGTGTTGATTTTCCAGCAGGACAATGCAAGACCACACAGTGCTAGGATTACAATTGCATAACTTCAAGAAAACAATGCGAGGTCTTGCTGTGGCCAGCTTTTTCTCCTGACCTGAGTCCAATAGAACATTTGTGGGACCAAATCGCCAGCGCCATCCACAGGAGACAACCACGACCAGCCAACCTTCGCCAGCTGGCTGCAGCTGCTCAGGAAGAGTGGAGGAACATCCCACAGCAGTCTATCCAGAGGCTGGTCAGGTCTAGGCATCAACTCTGCCAGGATTGTGTAAATGCTTAGGGAGGTCATATCTGATACTAAGTTTGTAATGTTTTCATTTTGACAGTGTGTCACGTTTCATACTGAAAACTTATGATTCTTTGATTCTTTGATCTGTATTTTTGTTCGCGATTTTGTTTGATATCTATGTTTCAAATATTTGATAAATCCATTAGACCTGAGTGCTGAGTTTCTTTCATGCATCAGTGTATATATATATATACTCTGTAAATATTAGGATGCCATCACTCTGCCAATATTTTTAATAACAAGAATCATAACCCTTGACTCCTGGTCCTCTTGACAGTCTATCCATTCACAAGTAGACGAGGACGTTTCCACAGAAAACAACAAAAGGGTTAATTCAAATCGGCATACAGCTTCAAGGTGTGAATCAAAGAAAAGAACAGAGAGTTGTGGGTCCCATGGCAACAGTTCTGACAGGAAAACAAACCTCAGCCGATTCCTTCCTTTATTTTCAAAGGATTGAATAATTGTCTAGAAAGACAATGATAAAGGAGGCACAGTGGGCTAATTCACTAGTATGATGTGATGTTCACCTTGGAGGGTTCAAATCCAGCTCATTCCTTTATTTTCAAAGACTGAAAATACACATGTAACTACTATCTAAACACACAGTATTGCTTCTGGAAATTCCACATAAAGGAAAAAACATCTGAGAGCGCTTAAGAGACCTTTGAATTACATTTCTAATAGTAGTTGTTTGGCTCAAGTTTGGCTTTTTTATTTTTTAATTATGTTGTTTTCTCATTTAAAAAAAAAAAAAAAAAGAGAGTTTTATTTATTTCCCATGTAGTACAGTAAAAGGTTAGGTTACCAGCATATATATATATATATATATATATATATATATATATATATATATATATATATATATATATATATATATATATATATATTAATGTAAAGAAAATAATGAATGAACATACTGATAGATATAGATTCCAAGTCATTAGCTTTCAGTGTGTGTAGGACCTTGATTTTCACTAATGAATGCAATAAATGAAGGTCTTGTTAAGGTATAAGGCAACTAATTTGGCCTGGATAAGGAGGAGCTTGATGAGTGCAACTTTAATCAGAGATCACAGTGTATTTCCTATGTCTCCACTGTGACCCTAATTAAACCCCAAAGTATGGAGCTCCACGGTGCAGGGAGGGGGTGCAGAGCCTGGAAGAGCCACAGTCACAGAGGAATACATTAAAGCCTGACCAGAGAGAATAAGAAAGTAATAATAAGCTTCTGGTTGCCCGTTACTTCAGTAAGTGTTCAGCGGTAAATTAGAACCTTTCCCTGATCGTCTTGTTATAGAGCAACCTGCAGCTCTCCGCCTTTCAACTGAGAGTTCATTTATCTAGAGCACATTTCCCACGACGACACGGGCAGACCTTTGAAAAAGTTTTCCTTAGTAAAAGCACAGCATGTGTAATAAAGCAAGGTGAACACATGGTACAGCACAATAAGCATTATAAAAAAAATAGCAAGATATGGTTAAGTATATTGATAAATATATCAAAACGGTAAATGCAGGCAGTGATATAACCATGGGAAAACTGAAAAAAATACCATGCAAAAATACTGTGGTAAATGTTTGTAAGGGCAGTTACTCCAATTCAACAGCTCAAACAAACACACCGTGCACAAACACACACACACACACACACTGCCTAAGGTCCCCAAGGGCTGTCACTGCCCCCTTCTGCCCTCCATGACTCCCAGGGAGTGTTCTAATGAGGCAGGCTTCACCATCCTCCCACAATCCATTCTCCCTCTGCCCCTACCCGCATCATCATAGATTCCTCTCCCAGCAGGTAGGTAAAGATGAGGGGCAAGGTCTGGCTAACAAAACTTACTAGATAGATAGCCCTGCCTGGCTGCCCACCTGCCAGCAATACAAAATCAAAGTCTTTCTTTTGTTCAGTCCCCTGCCTGGGGGGAGGAATAGTGATATACTAATATACACCAGGGGACTCTTCAGATTGGTATTCTAATTGGCATGCCTGGCATGAGACTGCCTGACAGATCAAATTACTGAATCATTGTGCCATTGGTTGATAGCGCTACGAAACCACACACCCCCTACTCGGCTCCCTGTAGTCATTTACGCGGAATTAGGAACTGCAGCGGATTTTCTTTTTTATTTCTTTTTTGCAGATCCCAGAATGCGTATGCTATCCACTTCAATGTATTCCATGTTTCAGCACAAAACAAAACTAATAACGAATATCATCCTGACACCCATTTACAGTACCTGTGCATGGAGCAGAGAACGGAGGTAAACAGTAAACTCGTATTCTGGCTACTTAATGCTATTTTTATATGCATATATCTTGATTTAACAAGTTACACAATGATGGAAAAAGATATTGCACTGCAGTCTTGGAAACAAAAGAAAATGAAAAATGTAAGTTATCCAAAGCTCACAGTGTTAAAGCCATCCTATGTTCCTATTCATTTCTTCCCCTAACCCTGGGCAGCAGTGAGATCCTTCACCTTCGAGATCTGTGTTGCAATGGCCGCAGATTGGAAGAATGTCACAGCAGTTAAAGTAATGGGACACACCTCCTAACTGAGAAATTAATTCCAGCTGTCATTCTGCTAGTTACCTCGCAGAACCATATGGAGCAGCTGTCCCTAACCCTACAGACAAAGAGTGTCTAACAAGTTTCAGTGCCGTGCGATTTCCAAGCAGTGCTTAGTATTCAGATTCCGGTAACGAGCGTGTTCAGGTGTGTGTTTTTGACAGAAAAGGAATTGGTAGAGAATAAAACGCATGCATGTTTCGTTTGCATTTTAAATGCTAGCGTCAAATAGAAACTTGTTTCCCGTCTCCATAGCCTTGCCCTGTAGCCGTTGGCTGCAAAGACCACACTTCTGTGAAAATCTGCAGAAGTGAAACTGAGACTAACTCTGGCACTGCCCAGCGCTAACAAGCAAAATCCAGCGAACAAACCCTCCTTCATTCAGCAGCCCTGCAAAAATAAACTACACACCTTTTTTTTCCTCTTTTGATCTTGTACAAATGTTGATTTTACTATGGTGCCCTGTTTTCATTGCTTTACCTCTAGAAATTCATTCCAGTCTTCTTAGGGCTCAGTATATATCATCAGTTTTATAAGGGATTTACATAGTAGTTACTTAGTAAATGCATATGTACTTACACACATTTACAAGGTTATTATGCATAGTTACAATGTAGTTAATGTGTAAATCTTTTCGGATGACCTAACCCTGACCCATTTCTGATACAATGGTGCACTTGCATATATCATGCAAAAAGATGTATGGATTAAGTCCATTGTAACTATGCATAATAACATTGTAATTGTTTGTTAGTACACATGTATAAGTAGCTACTATGTAAATACACAATAATTAGAGCATTTAATGTGAAGTGTTACTGCAATTCATCCCTGTGCCCCAAAACACAGTGGTACCTGTGGGATCAACATTTCCCAAAAAGGGGTTTCTGCAACCACAACTGGCACAGTGTCATCTATGTGGTCAGACTTGTAGAGGCACAGTTCAGGGATGGGAAGACAGTATGTTTTGTTGTACTATCACTATTGCTAAAAATACATCTAAGAAATTGAGACATGCACAGTGAATAGGATTGCATTCAGTGTGAGATTTATTAAATGAATTAGAGGAAGACTGAACCCCAATGCCATGTGTAGGAACATTCTGCTCTCATCTGTACTAAAGGCTCTGCAAGAAGGGATTACAAAAACTAGGAATAGTTTGGATGGAAATTTTTGGTCTTTTTTCTTTTGGCCAGCAGCAGGAAATTAGGCAGTTTTTCCAGCGAAAGATCAAAGGCTACTTTGTCGGACCCTGGCCTCTGAAATGGCAGACTCACTGGCTTCTATAAAGAGGAAAAACCTGCCCAGTGGATGTTGCTTTTGGACCTGCAGATCTGTCTGTGCAGCTGCAGCTGCTGTGCAATAATCTGCACCCAGCATGAGTCTTGAATCGTTAACATCTGGAACTAATAAGGGGAAGTCAGAAACTGAAAGAATGTGAGAAAATCCGACAGCTTCCATTAATTAGGGTTAAACCAAGCCCCCTTTGGGAGAAGTTTAAGATTCATGAGGGTGTGGTGTATATACAGGATACCTATAATAGCCATCAGCATGCTCTCATGCATTCGACAGGGGGAGGTGGAGGTCAGTGCCAGCATTTTAACACTCAAGTGAAAATATGACTTTGTCACGGAGCAGCTAAGAAGTTGGTGAGGAGTGGTGAATGCAGTTTATATTAATCGCTAGGCAGGTAGAGTGAATCGTTACCATGGGGTTTACTCTTCACCTATATTACATTATGAGCTTCATGTTTTCTTTGTCTATCATGAAATCTTTTTGTCTTGCTCAAGACTATTCCTTTGCAACTTCATAAGACTCCCTGCAATGCTTTTCGTTTCTCATATGTACTGCATGGAACAATCTGGAGGGAAAAGGTTCATGCAATATTCTTCATTGCAATCTAACTTCATGAAGGAACTCTTCAGTATTTGAGTGCACTGCTCAGAGATGACCTTGTTCTTTGTCCACAGCTCTTCCAAAACAGCTGGAGTATAGTGTTAGCAGAAGCGCGTTCAGTTTGCACTTGCTTTCTTACTTTGAAAGTACCATTTTTTTAAGCTTTCTTGTGCTTCTAGTAGCATTTGAGTCTTTTGTTCACGTACCCACACAAACGAGCACATGTGCACACCAACACATTTCTGATTTCAGTCAGAGATAGAATAAAAAATATTTCCCTGGTAAAGGAAAAGACTTTATGTTTTAAAAAAAAATCCATTGCTTTCTACTTAATGATGCTTTTTTATTATTATTATTACTTACTGTGCTAGTAATTTGATATCCAGTATGAGAGAAGAACCCAATACAACTGCACAATAATTGTGTTACTTTGCACATACTTGTACAGAGATAGCACATCATTTTGCATACTTCGCTGGGGTGTAAATTGTGTCAGAAAAGGGTTAGCGGTCAGGTTAGATTTATGGTTATATCGTGCAAAAAGATTATAACTATGTGTAAGTACATATATATTTACTAAGTAACTAGAGACAGTGTAAAGTGTTACCCTCCGATGCTAGCCATGATTAAAATTCAGGCCCCCTTTATGTTCGCGAGTTATTATGGTCTCTGCTGATTTACAATCAGAGCAAAGTGTGTGTGTGCGTGCGTGCCTTCAACTGAGCACTCTTGAGTGGTTTCATTGCAAGTGCATGAATATTTTAAATAATATATATATATATATATATATATATATATATATATATATATATATATATATATATATATAATACTATATATTATATTATATGAAAGCTATTTCAATTCCTGCGTTCATTCATTAAAACAACTCGTTCTCATATGGGTCTGTTTCATTTATTTATTTTGTCGAAATAATGACAGCATAGCGCTCCGCGGAGGTCAATGTTTAGGACAATGTTAATTATTTTTAAGTGGGTAGCTGGGTTCTAACAGGGAACTGAGGAAATGTATTCATGGTGTCTGTCATCATTCTCAGTTTCACAGCGCTTTGAGGACATGACTCAACCTAAAGCTACTCAAAGGGGAAGACATTAAAAACATGCATTGGAGCGAAAAGAAATGAGGGATTGATAATCAAGTCAGATGCACCACAGGGGGATTTACAATGTCATTTTATGTCAAATATAGCGTGAGGTGTGTGGTCCGCACATGCAAAACAGAGCTGATTGCTTTTGTTAACGATGACTATAAACTGCTACAGAACTAAGGGAGGACTAGGGACTTCTGTCACGTTGCACACAGGATCCCATAAAACCAACCCTGAGGAGGAAAAGAATAAGCTGCTGAATAAACATTGCTATGAATAACAGTCCACTCAGATTGCAGTTTATATGCTGTAATTTGAAGATACAGCACAGTGCAAACTAATACCATACAATACAATGCAGTTCAATATATCACCTTTAAGACAAAATCTTCCCAAAGCGTTGCATAGGAGAGGAATAAAAACACCATAGGACACACTCATAAAGCATCACAATGATGGGGTTCTACAGTATAGGGCTGACATACTATGAATGCAGCTCTCTGTGTATGTGCAATGCATGACACAGAAAGTTTTTTTTTTTTTTTAATCTAAAAATGAAATAACTGAAGAAGAGGAATTACTTTCCTTATGTTAATCTTTGCATCTGCTTAGCAATGCAGTCTAATCTGGTAGAGTGCGATTCACCCCGTCATTCTGCCATCGGATTTGAACTATTACAAGATTTTTTTTTAACATGAAAAGGTCATCACTAGACCTGTCACTCCTTTTTGTATGTGCTTTGCTACACTTTGCTCTGCTTCCCTGTGTTTCAGCATGCTTTCACCTTGCTTTACTACATTTGACTCTGATGCTACCCTTCACCAAGAAAAACCTAGAGCAGCCCAAAACTATTTCTAGACTTACTGTATATTCTACTTTTTCAGCTTTGCTCAGAGTTAAGGAAGTACCAACTCTTTTCTCCCAATTAGATGTTAAATGAAAGCTCCCACCCTATTTCCCTGTTTGTTTGTGGTTCGGTGCGTGTGAAGGCTGTTCTGTCCTGTTCCCGACAAGTAACTCGAGGTGCCTATTCACTGGAGTATGTCAGTCCTGCACGTCCCAGCTATCCTGACAGTAAATGACGTATTTGTGAATGACTGGAAGTCATTCTGCTTTGTTAGCTCTACTGTAAAATAACCGAATAAGTTTCTGAAGTATAACCCTGCCTTTGAGAATATTGTAGCATAATATCCTTTCCGGTACTCAAGCTACAGTATTCTACAATACCATGTGGAATTCTAGAATACCATTGTATTACCACCAGTAACTATCGTTTTTTGTTGTGTGTAAGTAACTGTACAGTAAATAAAGCATGTAGGCTACCATTATTGAGGCTGCTATCACTGCTACATTACTGACAGGGGCCTCCCCTGCTTAGAGAATGCTAAATAAACAATGGAGAAGGCATGTGGGGCACTGCAGGCAGGCGGCGTCCGGTGGACCCAACAGCTCAGTGCCTGCCTGGGGAAGAAAGGGAAGCTGACAGCCCGGCTGATGAGAGTCACCAAGGCCAGGTGAGTCGACCCAACCTCCTGATTCATACATGGTGTTTCTGACCGTGGCATAATAAACATCTTAGGTAGCAGCAGCCCTTCTGATAACCAGGTGCAGCCCCTGATTGGCTACTCTGAGAACAGCAGGTGCCCTATCATGGTGATGCTGGGCTGTGCCGAGATGGGATTACAGGGCTGGGCTGGGGATGTTCTTGGGAATGTTCCTGTGGACATGCTTTTAATCCAAGAGGGGGATTATCTCAAATTAATGAGCAAACAGCAGGTAAAAACAGAAGTCTGTGTCGCTCGGGGCATTGGTTAGTATATTTACCGTGTCACAAAACTTTTCAACTGATGCAGCAAGTTCCAAAAAGTATGATAAGATTAAACATCGAACAGCCAGGCTGCTGTTGCTACTTCATTGCAGTATTCCACTGTTTTCTTCCTTCCTTTCAACTTTCTTTTTGTCCGTCCCCCCCCGCGCCTCCTCCTTCTAGGGCTCCTTGCTCACTAATCTTCTCTGTACTCTATCTTCCCCTCTCAACAGTGTTCTCTGTACTCTATCTTCCCCTCTCAACAGTGTTGTTCTTCCCTCTCCCACAGAACCTTCAGCAGCCAATAGGATGCAGGGGAGCTGCTTGCTAGCCAACGAATCAGGTGCTAGTTGCTATGTTATTGAAAAGTCTACATCCCTTCCATGAATTTTTAAGCGTCATGTCCGATTCCAAAATAAATTTAAAAAAAAAGAAATGTTACACACGGAGATGCAAGACTAATCAGTGAAACACGCACTATTGAGGCAAAAATAATCGTATTGAAAAAGTGTGTTCTTTTCTGAATTCAGCAGCCCCTCATTTTACAGTGGTAAACTCTTTTTCTATTTTACTGCCCTTTCCAAAAATGACTGAACAGGGAGATGCAACTTGTATATACTACAGAAGAATACGGTACATAGCAGGGGTGAGTTTTAATTGAGCATGTGAGGGACAGCCTGGGTGTGCCACATGGGTCAGACAACACACTGAACTAAACCCAGTGAAATGAATGCTCTGGAGTCCTACGGTCCTCGTCCAATACATTATGCTGAAATAGCAGGATCTCCATCCGTCTACTGAAAGAGGCTCTGGAGGTACACACAAACTGAACAGAACTTTCCTCACAAGAATTTTGCCTTAAAGTAAGATCATTGTAACCCAGGTACAGTATAGGGTGCTCCTGTAATAAAGTCTGTTTAAATTGTTCCTTGACTTATTAATTGTTTATGTCAGAGATGTCCAAACACAGTCCTGGAGGGCCATTCCACTCTGTGTTTACCGGGTAAAATGACACAATGAACTACTTCAGGGTCTGAATGGAGGTTTAATTAGTTCAGTTCTGATTGAAAGCGAGTCTGTTACTGTTCGAGGAAGGTCAACTTTGAACTCTGAAGAGTCACTCAGGGACATGCACCCCATATCATTAGTTTTATTCAGCGCTCCGGTAACTCTGTCTGAGCGCAGGCTCTGCAGGGGGGATAAAAGGAAAGCTGGGAAAATACAGAACAACTTGGGCTGCTGCTCCTCCTCCTCTCATCCATTTGTTCGTGCCTCCAGACTAAAGCTCTGTTGAGTTTGGCAGTAGGAGAGAAGGCAGCGCTCTTCAGAACTGTCTTTCTGGAAAACGAGTCTTACAAAATATGAAACACATTTTTTAGTTTCAAAGAAAATTGTATTGATGGTTTTTGTTTTTTTTTCTTCCTCTGCAACATCAAAGCAAAATAACCTTCATTCAGATAGGAACTCAGTTTGTGCTAATGTATAAAAGTTCACAGTTGTCTTTGTTAGTTAGGGGTCCAGTCCCTAGACCCCAACTGGCCTAAAATAGACCTGAGCTATGCAGCTGGGAAATAGCCATCTCATTTCCAAAACAACTGGAGCAGATCAGATGCTAGGTTCAGAGAAACAAAAGAAAAGATAAAAGGAGAAAGAAAGAAATAAAACCTCCAGTGAATCTCTAGCGTGGTACACAAGAGTTGGGTTCATTTCACCAGACAGATTGAGAATAAAGCTTGGAAACCATCTCCAGAAGAAAGCTAGTGGAATTGCAAGAAAGGTGCTCTGCTAATGAAAGATAATGTTTTAAAAAGTCTGGGTTATTCTCCTGTAATGAAGACGTGCAGCACAGAAAGAGGCAATATAAGCGAATCAGGTTGGATATGCCCACAGGATTGGAACAGCTCTACATTTCAATGACCACCTCGGCTGCAAGACTCTCATTGCTGGCTTGCACCTAACATTGAGGAGTTTTGATCAGGGTTTATTCAATGGTTGAGACTTCAAACCAGACACCAAACCCACACAGCCTCCAGTGCTTGCTTGGGAATAGACTTGCAAGACTCTGAAACCAATCCAATGTTGTTATCGAATGCTGTTTCCACACACAATACCCTTTCATATCTCTCAAGTCACAAATAAGCAATCTCGCTCAATAACAACGGGGAACTAGACAAGAACCAGCAACACAGTATACACTCATTCACTTACACAGGTAATGAGCAGTGTTGTGTGATACACTGCAGTCCCAGATTCTGTGCTGTCTCCTATCAGTGAGATGAGGTTAAAAGCTCTAAAACTACGAACGCAGATGAGCTCGGCTCTTTTGCATCGTGGTTAAGACACTCGCTTGCGGTGCGTGGGGTCACCGGTTTGCGCCCAGCCTCCAGCCTGTCACACACATCACCAACTGTATTTGACAGCACATTACATTTCATTTGATCTGCGCGTGTGTACGAATATCAGCATACGAGCAGAATGGGGAGGATGTTTATTTAGGCAGCAAGGAAGAAGTGTTTGCCATGCAGATAGGAGAACACCATTGGGCTTGGTTTTCATTACCAAGGTAATTCATTCTGTGCTGTCACAACTACCCCCTGCGGGGGGGGGGGGGGGGGGGGGGGGGGGAGTTAAATGAATTAGTTCGGGAGTGAGGTGAACTCACTCTCCAATTTCCCTCTGCTGTCCGGATGAACAGGAGCCAGTCCAGCCTGGAAGCACACCAGCTACCAGATTACAATGCAGTGTGAAATGGAATTACAGCCTCATATCCCAACCTTTAAGGCCTTCCTGAGTTAAATTCAACTGGTTTACAATGTCTGGACATGCAGTACAGTAGGGAGACAACAGCAGATTCGCAGCAGGAGGGTAAGGAGACCAATCCATTAACTGCCTCATTAAATCCTCAAATCGGAGGAGAGATAGAGGACAGCACACCTGAGTACAAGTGAAATGTAGCCCTGCCCCTGAGGTAACAGTGAGGCAGAAACTACTGACTACAAACGATTGCACAGATGATTGAATAAAGCCAGCACTGTGGGCCCAAGCTGGATGAATCTGGCTTGTATTTTGGTGGGGTGTGAGCAGCGCTCTGTGCTCAATGGAATTGTTTGCATTGCCACCTCTGTCTGTGCAGCAGCCCCCCTCTCTCTAGAAGAAGTCTTGTTTCTTTGCAAGTTTTTTTTTTCATTGAACACAATGGAAAGTGCTCACACTTTCTCTAGCCGGAGCAAGCCAGGTCTGTTTAGTCTGCCCGTTGCATGCTGTAATGGACGTGGCACTGGCTAACATTGTTGTTTTTATATTGACTATTATTGACTATACTTTTATTGACTAACTTCACAGTACAAGCATCTAAATTGCTCCACAATAGTTTTTTTTTTGCATGGGTAGCACTTTTATGCTGTTATCTTCTCTCAACCAAACAGGTTAGCATTATTTGTAACCCACCTCCCCTGAACTGCCCTGACCTCCGAGCCATTGGATTTACAGAACAAATGTAACCACTTTGTGGAAATACAGTACTTGAAATTAGACAAATGCGTTACTTATTATATGTGATAGTAGAAGTTCCACGTACAAATAAAATGTGAATTTGTATAACAATTCTTCTTTGAGATAATCTGTCTTTCAGTGGCATGACCCGTGCCTTCACATGTAGTACTACACCACTACACCTAACAAGAAATAAAAACCTGCTATCCAGCCTGTTTTGGATGTTTCTTGGCACATTGGAATACCAGGTGTGATTCTCACGGTGTCTTCTTTATCACGTAACTGGAAACAGGAATGTGATGTCTGCAAACTTCCCACAGTCTGACCCTCAGGATGAGAACGTGCGAGTCCCTGGCCCCAGACTCTAACCCCACACGGTAAGCCACCACTTGGAAGGCGGTTGTGGAGGAAAGAATTTCTATTCAGCACTGGTTAAACAGGAAGAGGCAACGGCTGGTGCTAATGAGTTTGCAGCTGCTTCTGTACAGCCTCTCCCATCTGCTCTCACTTTCCAACTAAGAGGGGCTGGGTTTACATATCCAGACACATCCAGGAGAAAAACTCCAATGTCATGCATTCCTTTGTACAGTAACAAAACCAATATGGCTAGTAGAGGTTTGGCACCCCAGCAGTAGACTGATTTGAAGGTGGTTCCCTATCCAACAGACATGCATCATGTAATAGATACAGTGGTTAGATCAGTTCTCTAGCAGCCAATAGTCCATTCAGATCCGTCAGTCAGACCTGCTTCAAACAATGAGGAGTTCCTCAGAGAGGTATTATTAAACATTATGAAAACAAAAAGGTGTGATTTGGGATTGGTTACACTATGTTTGAAATGATGGTAACACTTTCCATTGCATGTCTCTAATTACAGAGTACTTAGTTACTCAGTAAATACATGTGTATTTACACACAATTATAATGTTATATTTTTTGCATGATATAATCCTAGTCCTAACCCTTTTCTGATACAATTGTGTACTTACAGATAGGGCGCAAAAAGATTTCCACATTACGTACATTGCAATTACACATAATGGCATTGCAATTATGTTTAAGTGTACATGTAGTTACTAAGTTCTAAGTACACTGTAATTAGAGACACAGTGTAAAATGTTATCGAAATGTGTGTTTCCACACCTTTTAAATTACAGGTTTGAATTAATGCCCCCTAGCATTGTGATTATTAGGGTCCCCCCTATGTTAAATGGGGTTGACCTTTATGCAGGGGGTACAGAAAGTGAGAATGAGAGAGAAACGTGAGTGAGGCTTGTAAGCATGTGTGATCACCTTGAAAGCCAATACAGACCTGACAGGGGTTATGCTTGAAATGAATGTGTTGATGAGAGGCTCTATACACATGTTAAGTATACCTTTGGCTTGATTGTTTGGTGCAGTATATACAAACCAACATAAACGCCAACCTAGTACATGTTATATGCTTCATAAAAAGGTAATGAATGATTGAGCAGATTTAAATCCAGCTCATTTGGAGACAAAGGATTATAAACCTGCCTGTGCATTTCAGTGCTGATAAAGTAATACATTACAGCACACATGACAAGAATGTAAAGCATAATTATAGGGTTTCCAATTTATTAGATTGCTTACTGTTAATTACAATTCTATCAACAGGAGCAAAAAAACCACAATCTGCTGTTTCAGTGGTGTGTGGTGTATAATTCCCACTTTATAGAGAGTACAAAGCCAAAATACCTTCAAAGAAATATCATCACAATAAAAGAGGACTTATTATAAATCTGAGCTCTGCTGCAAACACAGTGCGTTTGTGCAAGAACAGGCTGCACACTTCTGGTAAAGGTTAGGCTTGCAGTTCTTTAGACTGATCTACGGTGTGTATCGACGGTCTTAGCTTGACATAGGTTTGACCTGGCCAGCAGAAGAACTCATGAAATACAGCCTAGTAAAGAGACACAACTCTGCAGCAGTCGTGACAAGGTGCAATGGTTTTGCAGTAGCAGGATGCGTCTCCTGTTAGAGTGTTTATGTAGTTCAGCTCCGCCCTTTTAAATAAATACATTAAGTGCATCTAATTAGTGTGTATTTACATAGTAATTACATAGTAAATCCATGTGTACTTACATGCAATTACAATGTTATTATGCATAGTTACAATGTAGTTAATGTGTAAATCTTTTTGCACGATATAACCCTAACCTTACCTAACCTTTTCTGATACAATGGTGTACTCACATTGTGCAAAACGATTTCCACATTAGGTACATTGTAACTATGCATAATAACATTGTGATTATGTACAAGTACACATGTATTTACTAAGCAATTACTATGCAAAAACACTATAATTAGATGCACTTAATGTAAAGTGTTACAGCTTTTTCTTAATAAATAACCATATACTGAATGCTGCTGCAAAAAAAAATGCTAATGAAAATATGCACATGATTAAACTGTTGATTTCAAGCTGTTCCCCGTGTGTGAAAATGTGTTGAAAGTGGATTAAAAGCAGCAGCTATTATTAAGCAGCTGGAGGTTTCAGTGCTTAGGGACTCGAGGTGCCTCAGGTGTGTTAACATCTGGCTTCACAAGATTAAAAGAGAAAAAATACAGAAATGTGGCTCTTTAGCAGTGTTTTGTCTAGAAGCACCGTGGCTTGCTTGCTTTCTGTGGTTTCGCCATGGCAACAACCTATCTGGTCATTTTAATGATCTCCTCAGAGATTGTTTGTCACAAGCTCATTACCAATACTAAGTGAGGGTGTGATGCCCTCCTCTCGGCTATCTCACTTTATACACAACTGCCTCTGCTTGAAGGTGGTGGTCAACTCAGATCAGTTTTCGGCCAATAGAATCTCCTAATCATTTGTAATTGCCTGGGGGTCTAATCAAACATTTGGTTCATGCTTACAGTGTTATAACTTTCAAGTGTTCCCACTAACATGTTGTTTGTTGTGCTGTGTTAGGCATCCATTGAGATATAGCTGCACATGCTTTGAAATCCAAAGCACTGGTAGTTTAGAGATTGCATTGTCGAGTGAAGCAGGGTTTGTGAAGGGGAAGCAGAGCTGGTCATGATAATGTATATATCCTCTGGTAAATGACTGGTGTATAGCGCCTTGTCTCTATAGATCATTTTGCATGGTCCCTTGGGCAATTGTTAGAAGCAGGCATGTGTGCTACCAAGAGGATTTCTGGCTGTGGTGATATATCTTGAAATATGATAATAAAAACACCACCGTACTTTTCATTCAATTCAATTAATCAACCACCAATAATAATCCCTGTGATGCAGTGAATACGCAAAATATATAGAATACAAATATGTTCCCTCTATGGCTACAGCTAAAGAGTTTTGGTGGAGTCAGTGCTGTTGACTGGGGGAGCTTGCATGGTCTCAACGTGTTCCACACACTACCTGTTTTATGAAAGGAAAGATATTCCTTCCAGTGTTGTAGATACTGCCATTTTGAATATCACAGGCTTGACTTGGCTGGTATTCAGAAACAACTAAATTAAAAATGACATAGTGTTAGATACACACATCCATCCACCCATACATACATGCAATCATACACATGCATACATGCATAGGCCAATTATTCACAGTTAATTAGGCAGGCGGTCTCTCAATACAAGTTCTCTTTAATGCAGATTTGATTAAATTTATTTAGAATCCTGGTGCCTGGTATCAACAGTTTTTGTGGCTCGTTTAATTCACAACAAGGAAGTCTGAACAAAGGAACTGAGAAAGATCTGTGCAGAGCTGCTGAGTACAGAAGTCAGCCTCGACAGACTATTCAATTATTTATCATACGCTTTAGTGTTCTTACTCTGGGATTTGTTCATGATTAAAATGCTGTTGATATTGTTTTGAATGTTTCCTTGGCAGCCTGTGTCCATTGCCACGTTCAAACTTGTCATTTTGGCACTGCTATTCTGATGTGACCTTGATAGGGGACCCCTGGAGAGTGAACAAGGGGCTCCTCGAGTTGCAGAGACAGGGAAAAGGGCACGGAGGCAGCAGCTTTAATTTACTTTACTTTTCAGCCTTTTTTTTTAAAAAATAAAATAACACAACCATCACATATTTTCTAGCTAGTCCTGGTGAGTGAAATTTCTCAGTCGTGCGTTTGTGTTCCACAATATGTACATATAGTTCCAATTCCTCATTAGAAAATGCTCCTTTAAGATAATGGGGTTCCATCGTGTTCTCATTTCAACAGGATTTTTGGATTAGGTATCATTGAATGAATATTCATACATTCATTATTTAGTAGGGGGTTAGTTCAAAGAGCTGTAAAATACAGACTGGATTGCCAAGCAACGTGAAGTACAGTACAGTACAGTACAGCTGAACAGAACACTCCATAGACAGGCCATTCACAGACCTTTTATTTATATAGAGAGTCAGCAAAGACACAGAACCATCATTACTTCTCCCACCTGTCTCTTTACTATTGACCTCTCCAAGCGGGTGGATAAATGTGGATGCTTCCAGCTAAGGAAGTCTCTCTGAGGCTTATTGTAGACTTTCTCTAGTAAAGAGAAAAGCAGTCCAGAGACGCGAGCGGTGCATGTGTGCCAGGCCATCAGTACTCCTGGTGAAATCGCTTTTTATGATGCTAGGATGCAGAGTTATAGCTCCCTTAAAAGGCACAGACAGTACTAGCCATTACAACTGCCAATGCCTTTTCGGACATGCAATAAAATGTCCCTTTTCCCTTTAGAGAAATAAAGTTTATGCTAGAGTAGCTTTGATTAATACAGCAGGGCGGGGCGGGGTCTTTAGCATTGCTGCTTTGATCAATACAGCAGGGCGGGGCAGGGTCTTTAGCATTGCAGCTTTGATCAATACAGCAGGGCGGGGCGGGGTCTTTAGCATTGCTGCTTTGATTAATACAGAGGGGTGGGGCGGGGTCTTTAGCATTGCAGCTTTGATTAATACAGCAGGGCGGGGCGGGGTCTTTAGCATTGCAGCTTTGATTAATACAGCAGGGCGGGGCAGGGTCTTTAGCATTGCTTCTTTGATTAATACAGCAGGGCGGGGCGGGGTCTTTAGCATTGCTGCTTTGATTAATACAGAGGGGTGGGACGGGGTCTTTAGCTTTGCTGCTTTGATTAATACAGCAGGGCGGGGCGGGGTCTTTAGCATTGCTGCTTTGATTAATACAGAGGGGTGGGGCGGGGTCTTTAGCATTGCTGCTTTGATTAATACAGCAGAGCGGGGCGGGGTCTTTAGCATTGCTGCTTTGATTAATACAGAGGGGTGGGGCGGGGTCTTTAGCATTGCTGCTTTGATTAATACAGCAGAGCGGGGCGGGGTCTTTAGCATTGCTGCTTTGATTAATACAGAGGGGTGGGGCGGGGTCTTTAGCATTGCTGCTTTGATTGATACAGCAGAGCGGGGCGGGGTCTTTAGCATTGCTGCTTTGATTAATACAGCAGGGCGGGGCGAGGTCTTTAGCATTGCAGCTTTGCTTTAACTTTGCTTTAGTGCAGGGGGATCTTTAACATGCACAAACCAGATGAGCTCTCATTTTAATGGTCTAGTTAAAAAATACAAAATCCCGGAAGGCCAATATACTTGGTTAGGGCAACATGGTCAGAGAGAATACATCTTCGCACACAGGTGTGCATTGAACTGTAAAGCACAAATAAGTCACTTCTGCAAGACATGTAGCTCTCTTAACCAATTTCTGCTTCAGCAGCCCTATCTGTCATATCGTGCTGTATAGTGCGGATGAATCCTCTCACAGCCCAATGCCCCGAGGCAAGGCTGCAGTTACACAGCTAGGGCTTATGAATGTAGACAAAACCAAATTGCTGCAATGTAGGTGTAGCACATCACTTCCACCGCAGCAGAGAGGGGAGTATAAAGGTGCCTGTTATCTATCCGCCTGGAGCAGAAGAATGAAATGCACTCCAAAGACAAAGACAAAAACAGAGGTATTTTCTCAGCAATGCAGACTCCCCTCTCCAGACAGGGCGAGCAGGCACAGGGGGTTTTCTTTTCGTATTTTTATTATTAAAAATCCTCTGAACGAGTTTGTTCTATAAACACAAAGTGCTGTTTGCTGTCAGCGAATGCCCTGTTTAATAATAAACCTCAGAGTGGGTGGAAAAACCATAGGGATGATGTAACCTGCTAGAGAGGGCTGCCAACAGATGGACTGCACAGTGCTCCTTGTGTGAGGCTGTGTTTGAACACTCCTGACTCAGTGAGCACTGGCTGCTGCACAGCCCCTTCCCGTCTCAGAATGATGGTTGTGCTTTGGAATATTCCACAAGAGCATGACAAGCCACTCTTCTGGTTTTTTTTACTATGTGGTAATTTCCTATTTCTGACCTGCAGGAAAGCACGTGTCACCTGGGTTATGAAAGCGATCCATGTCAAGTACACAGACCGCTATGTGAAGGCATCCTATTCTAGCTCTAGTGTGTCACCTGCAGTGTGTTTGAGCAGCAGCACAACTCAATAAGCATTGCCTTCCTTAAAAGGGATTTTTTTTTTTCATGGGACCGTAGCACTATGACTTAATAATAAACAGCCTAGAGGTTTGCTGTTCTGGAGTTCAGGATCATGTCCTTGCACTTAGCTTTGCTTTACATTGGTTTCTCATTACATCAGCATCAGTCTTAGGATTAATCCAACAAGCGACCCTGTGGATTTGGAACAGTTTATCATGCTTTCACCTTCTCCTTGCTGTGCTGATCCAAGGGGAATCTACAGATGGTGCTTTGCTGTCCTTGTATGGCCTTCGCAGACCCTGTCCCTCTGTCACTGTGTAAAGCAGTCGGTGCCACGAGAGTTACTGTTTACGATTAATTTAGTAATTAGGCCAGTGTAACAGGTAGTGTGATGTACTGCCATGACAGATTCTGTCCTGTCACAGTCGGTGAGATGAGATGAGGTTAAAATCTCTAAAACCATGAATGCAGACAAGCCACTCTTTTGCATTATGGTTGAGACGCATGCCTGTGGTGCAGAGGGTCCCCGATCTGCGCCCAGCCTCTACTCTGTTACACCATTCTATGGAGTAATTCTCAACAAGTAACCAGAACTCCAATAACTGTGCAGGTACAAGAGGTGTCACCCCACAGGATTAGACTAGAACAGTTCCCAAGAAAATAAAAATGGGCATTTTCTCTCCCAAGGTCACATTCTCCCTTCTCTGAATTCATAGCTCAAAAACTAAAGAACCTGTCTCAGCCCCCGGTCTCTGAATAATTGTACTAGAGATGCGCATGCACATGAAAAGGCACGAATAGGGCTTTGACTGTTGTACATTTATATTAGCCTTTAGGGGTCATTCCACCAGGGGGCCCCACAGAACCCATACAGTTCTGTTCAAGTGCCCACGTGTGCCGCGGGACTCATTAACAGAGGCTGCACAGGACACACAGGACCTGGTTACAGCCAACAATAAAACTACTAAAGCAAGTAAGCCTTACAAACATTTAGAAGTCTTGACACAGGCAGAAAGGAGCTATTGTCAAAGCCATCTGCTTCAATGTACTTCATTTAACCATTTTTCCTGAAAGATAAACTATTCCCAAATACAAATGAATAAGAAACAAAAAAAAAATTACTATAAAGACGTTAAAATAAATCTCTCTGTTGTTGTAAACACAGTTGTTTACTTACATATATAGTGTGTGTGTGTGTGTGTAATTATATATATATATATATATATATATATCACTTGACAGAAGTTAAAGCAGTTCCTTTGGTTTTGACTCATAATCACATGGCTGATTCTTACAGTTATGAATTAAAATAGCACCCAGACTTGAGTGAAACAGGAGGGGTGGCTGAATGAAAGAGGAGTCAGCTGATCTGGAGCCACTGCCTGGAATGTTCCGAGAGACACACATGCACTGGCAAGAGGTTAATCCAGGGGATTAGGGAGGGGTTAAAAGTTAATTCTTAAAGCAGCTGGATGCCAGCACAGTTTAACCCTTTCAGTGCTTGAGGTCCTACCTTATCTTAACACTGTTTAAAGTTCTTAAAGTACCGATAAAAGGAGTTCCTTTTTTAATTCTATAACTTCATTTCGCATTCTTCAGCTCAGCAAAAATAACTGAGGACTGAAAGGGTTAACCTCCTTCAGCCTGGAGTCCATTGCACATGTATGTTGTTGCCTTTCCCCTTCTGTAGTCTTCCTCTCTCAAAACAAAGAGCTTGTTTTTTTTAGTTTTTACCAGGGGTACATAAAAAGAGCTGAATTAAAGCTGCAAAGCCGACTGCAGCTGCTGTTTTGATTAGGTGCAGGTTGGACTGCAGAGTGCTGAGTTTCCATCAACAACAACAACTTATTCTTCGCCTCCTCCTCTCTCCAAGTCCAGCTTAATCACTGCTCAAAAGAGCCAGCTTGCACGAGCAGGAGTCAGTCTTTGTTGAAGTGGCCAGGACTTTGAAAGGTTTAAGTGAGCTTCATACAGTTGGCAGGTAATGAGCTTGCACCACCGAGTCTACACCAGACTCCAAAGCTGTTAGGATGCTTGCACCTTTGTAAAATGAAACAATTTTATTCGAGAATGCATTGTACTGTATGTGTGAGTTAGATACATTAGCTGGTCAAGGTAGAGTTTAACATCTTTGCAGCATGTTGCATGTTCCCAATGCTATCTGAGGGCACTTCAATTTAACATTAGTTTAGTGACCTTTCTTCTATGATAGGGTGTACTACTCCCCCCCCCCCCCCACCCCCACCCCTTGCCCTCATGACTGAGAGCTGAGACCTGCACAGATCAAGGGAAGAATCACCAGCATGGGATATGGCTACTTTAAGGAGTGGAGAGTCAGTCCTGAGCCTCCATTCATCAGAAAGGAGTTCCTCTTCAGAGATGTTCTGGGGGGTTAACAACTGCAGCTCAGCCAGCCCCAGATATCACAAGACTGTTGCTTAGACTCCTGACCTGCTGTGATGAGCCATGCATCAGAGGATCAGGCTGCTTTACTGAGCAAGATTGAAAAAAACCTCTATTCCAGGGAAACTGATGAACTCCCTCCTCCTCCTCCAGGATCACATCCCAGTTGGAGACCAAGGCTTCCTGAAGGTCAGGAGAAGCAGATGCCCTCGAGGTTCCAGTGTTTTATCAAACCGTTCAGACACCTCTTGCTGTGCTCTCTGCTGATTCAGCAAAGTGAAAGTGCAAGGATTGGGAGCGCTCCCTGTCTCTCGTTTGTGCTGAGCGTTTCTTCTTCTTCTGCTGGAGAAGGTTAATGTAGAAGCAGTGAAGTCGGTAGGAGGCAGGGCTGTGTTATGAAGTGCTTGGGGGTTTTATTTTTTTATTAATCTGTCCGTAGCCACAATGTGTATTGGAGTATCTATCCATCTACATTGGACAGCTCTTGATGAATCTCTCACTTTCTAGTGTATGTTCTGTAAGTTTTTTTCAAATATTGTTTTTTCTGTTGATCAGCTAATCTTATCTTTCTTAAGACTGTAAACTATGCTTTTCCTACTGTACAATATATGACCCAATATATACAGTAGGGAAATGTATTTAAAAAAAAAAAAAATCTGTATAGTTATAAATGGACATTGAAGACCCAGACAAAAAATAAAATCCTTTTGAATGCCAACCACTTTTCAATTGCACTCTTGCTAAGCACAGTAAAACAACATGCTACCAAACAGGACTGTTTTGTGCTGAGTGAGTGTAAGAGCCTCCCTCTGCTCCAGGAGGGAGGGAAGGGGCCCAGGCATTATTAACAGGTCATATATCAGTTAACAGGCAGCTGCACACTTGACGTTTATAGCTTGATAATGGACTGGCATCAACCAATGCTATACAGCATTCAGCATTTCATACAGCTGAGGGCATCACAATCAATGATTATCAGAACAGTGATGCTATATTTCATTCAGACATGCTAAATATTTAATGCACTACCCCCTAGAATTAAAGGATATATTAGAATTGAATAATTAATCACTGAATTTTGCTTCAGTTCTTTTGCTTCTCCTATGGGATCTGCTCTTGTAGCTTTACAAGAGTGTCGTTTCCAATATGGCTTTCTTCCTTTGCTGTCTGTCAGGTATACATTGGCATCAGCCTAGTTTGTCTAGGCATAACGCTATAGGAAAAGCAGTGCGTTCATTGCTTACGGTCTGGACTGGTAAGCACAAGGTTGCAGCCAGTCTGCGTCTGTGCTTTGGGTAGCCTAGTCCTGTAGATCCTCATGTCTGCATTTCCTGGTACCGCATCATTACTCCAGAAGGCCAAGCAAATGGTTTATTTAATTGGTCAATGTTGGTCTTGTACTCTGATGGCTAAATTGCCCCATGCCGGAATGGTGGTGTGAGGAGCATTACCCTGATTTCAGGCATCTCCTATGGCCTCCAGATGTCAGTCCAACTGAGCACGTCTGGGATGAACTTCATAATTTATAATTTGAAATTCACTGCCTACTTACTGTGCAAGACAGTGTAAGGTATTGAAATGAGGTCAACACCCCTCGAAACATCTTCCAGACAGTGGTGGAATCCATTCCACAGCAAGCATCAAGGCTGTGATCAGGGAAAGCGTGGAGTCCACGCCACGGCAAGCGTCAAGGCTGTGATCAGGGAAAGTGTGGAGTCCACGCCACGGCAAGCATCAAGGCTGTGATCAGGGAAAGCGTGGAGTCCACTCCACGGCAAGTGTCAAGGCTGTGATCAGGGAAAGCGTGGAGTCCACGCCACGGCAAGCGTCAAGGCTGTGATCAGGGAAAGCGTGGAGTCCATTCCACGGCAAGCATCAAGGCTGTGATCAGGGAAAGCGTGGAGTCCACGCCACAGCAAGCGTCAAGGCTGTGATCAAAGCGTGGCCCAAAACGGCATTAGGTACAGGTCAAACTAAAATAGCCAAGTAATGTAATTTGTGTGTATATATAATGTATTGCTCTGAGAAAGACTGCATATAAACTCTCCTATTCCAAGTCAGAATTGCTCATTTGAATTCCTGCTATCTACCCTTCAGTGGGTCTGGAAGAAAACTGCTCCATATCTCCAATGTAGAATTATAGACCCGCAACACACATCTCTGTTAGGCTCCTCGGGGCGAATCAACACCAGCAGGCGCCGGCTTCTCTTTCACAACACTCCTCTGATTGACACTTTCTGCTGAGATCAGAAAATTCCTGATCAACCTTGCAGTGTTCAGATCCAAACTGGGAGGGTCCCTGAAGGAATACAGTTGCTGCATCTGAATACAGCTTGATTTATTGATCCCCCCCTCCTTTTCCTTTGGTTAATTGCATTACCTGAATACTGCATTCCAAAAGAACTACAAGCACAATGTTGCATCAATACATGGCTATTGATCGACTGAGGGATTACCTAATGGAATGAGGTGGCTGTAGAGCAGCCTGACTGTACACTAACTGTACTATGTGTGATGCATCTATCTGGCATGCACAAGACCAGAACTTGCATATACCCTGAGACGTGGTCACACGTTCTGAAGGGAAAGGTTGTCTATTGTGATCTCCAGCTCGTTTGCATGGTGTGGACCTGACTATGACACACGCCTCCTGCTGCTGCCAATAAGAAATACAGGCTTTGCGGTGACCTCATCTTTGGGTGAACTGGGCACTGCTCCAGTAATTGACGTGCTGCATGCGACTATAGATGGGACTGGCAGTTCTGTTTGTGCCGATGTGCTGTGAAATCACAAAGCACTGCGCATCCCTTTAGTGTTAGTGCAGTCACGTAAGAATGATCGATTTATTTTCAGATTCCACTGAAGTAATCACCTGAATTAAAACTACAAGGCACTTTCATCAGCCAATCCCTGGTTGCATCCAGGGCACACCGTCCTAAGCCCAGTAACCAGACCAGAATAACACATTCATTTAAAAACTATCCGCAAAGGACACACCCAAAACTTTCCATGCTACTGTACAGCGTGTGTCATAGCCTGCTGTGAAGGCCATCTCTGGCTCCCGCTGAAAAACAATGGAAAAGTGAACGAGCTGGCAGTGCTTTCACAGACCTCTGCTGTGCAGACTCTCATGGAATCCGTTACAAGCAGTGGGTGCTATTCAAGATGAAAGACCGTTCTCTCTTTTAATTAACCCTAGTTTACCCCCATACCCCACCCCTAAAAACAAACCTGCACAGACCTGACAGAGAGACCAGCTCCTCGGAATCTGTCGTCATACTGCAGTTTGGTCTGGTTGGTCACTACAGCAGAAGTACGTGGCTAAGAGACCAATATTCATGCCTGCGACTTTGTTAGTTTCAGTCAGAAATAAACATACGCTAAAACAAAAGCAGTAGCAGCAATACAAATACACTTTACATAGCATAATCCTAATGGTGTATAATTGTAACAAATGTTATCTTATACTGCCATCTACTGGCAGCTATCTGTCATTGATTTGCTCATATTTTATTACACACTTAATGAACAATAGAGAATAAATAAATCAGGTTTCCTTGAAATCTGCAGTAGTTTATGAAGAGGAAATAGGTTGGAAAGTTGATTTTAACATTTCAACTAAATTCCATTCTTAAAAGTAAAAAAAATAGAAATCTAGAAACCCACAGCTGCAATCGGTCTATCTGTTGTGATAGTGTAGTCAGATAAATGACTGAACAGCTCCCTCTAGTGTAACACAATGTTAGCAGCTTGGTCATCTGGGTGTTCAGCAGAATGCCAGTCACACCAAACAGGTCAAGTCCGACGCTTTATTAGAATTGGACAAATGTGAGAGAGAGAGAGAGAGAGAGAGAGAGAGAGAGAGATACAGTAGTGTGCAAATTTAATAGAATACCAAGATTTATACCCTTTATATACCTGACTGCATAAAACCCTAAGGGTGCGAGAATTAACATTTTCGGTCAGTAATAAATCTTAAACGTCTTGTGAAAAGTCCTTATGCATTTTACTATTTGTGGCTATGTGTTCCTTTTATCTGACTTTTTATTTAATTGCACGTGTGACCTATTAAGTCAGCAATTAAATTAGACAATCACTAATTTGCCTATTTTGACAACAATCAAGATTGACAGTAACAGTGGTTTAGCCTTCATATGCATGTCATATATATAATCGGGCTAAAAGGAATAGTTTTTTCCCTTATCCTCAGTTCTTAAGAGGAGCAAAGAGGATTGTACAGTATATTTATGATCCCAACTATGTGGATTCAATTGTCAGAGCAATTTCATTAAAATAGTCCTGTATAAATACTGCATGCTTAACCAGGCTGTACACCTGGAGCAGCAGTTCCCTGGTCGTATAGAGAATAGAACAGCGTGGTGCGCACTGAAGGGGCAGGCTCCTCCTCCAGGAGACAGAAAGTCAATTCAACATCCTTCCTGCTGCACTTATAAAAGGCAAGAATCCAAAACATTCTCGCACCACAAGACTGCTCAACAGCAGCCAGAAGGATTTGATTTGCGTTCTTCAGCTTTCACTGGGGCTTGCTTCCCAAGCTTGAAGAAGCACTACCCTGCCTAATAAAGAAACGTTCTCATACAACAGACAGCACGCAGCAGCAGTCTGCAATCAGTAAATACAAAAAAAAAATAAAATAAAATACAGGAGGTTTTAGATAAAAAAATGAACTTTATTATCAAGGAGGGTTTAACATCAACATGCGGTTACAACATTTAAAATAGTAATATTAATTATTGCACTGGTTTACCGTAGCGATCTCTCAAGTTCTTCCCCAAAAAACAAAAAGAAGAAAAAAACCACAAAAGAACATTTCACTTCTTCACACTCTTCACATCCAAACACTCACACAAACCCTTCCTTACTGCCAAGCACCTCCGTGGCACACCCAGCACTGCTAAGAGTAGACACACATCTATATATACAATACATAGCATCTCTGTCTGTTTAGATCCAGTCACTTAAAACACACAAGCACCCTGTAGGAATGTGTGTGGTGTAACATTGAGGTGAAGACCAAACTGACTGTCAAAAATCCAAAACACAGTGATTAAATGGCCAAGTGAACAAGGAAGCAGATAGAGGTGAGAGGTCACCGGTTGGTTTTGGTCCACTGGTGATAGCTGGACACACGCAAGTTCCCATTCGAAGTTCCAGCTTTGACCCACAGCAGTAATCAAGACTCTTGCAATGACAGTCGAGGATGACCCGTCCTGCTTATCTGAAATTCCTGTTACCAGTCATAAAACCCTCCACTGGACTGACTGATACATTATGTCTTGTTTTATTATTATGAACTGCATTGCCCATTCACGTTTAGAAGACTATGTACAGCATGAAAACCCACTGAATAAAAATCGAATAGGAACTAAAATCAGCCTTGCAAACTGTATAAAACACTTTGCCCAACACCTAGGATTTGATAAGCATTATTTCTGATATGCAGTTAAAACGTTTATGATTTAAAATTTTTAACACTTGGGTGATGTTGAAAGTCCAAAACTTTAACTCCCCACCCCAGCCCCAAACGACAATGATGAATGGGTTTTTCTTTTGGATTTGGATACATGTGGTTTCTGGAGGATTACTAAAACAACAATTCAGAGATCAACGTGGACAGGTGGGCACAGAGGGGGAAAGATCCTCCTTTTCACATCACATCGAATCAGTTTTCTACCTACATGGTTTAGGATGAGTACTGCGTGGAATTGTAATACATGACAGGAGATTAGCGTGAGAAGTAATAATGATTCCTCATTAATGGCAATGCTGTCCTACCGTACTGTCACAGTATAATCCAGAGAAGGAAGAAAAACTGTCACAATACGTACATACAACTACAGAAATGTGTCTTCTTTTAAACATTTATAAACAATGCACCATACAAAAAAAAACTAAACGCAACGATTTCAAATTGAACTCTGACTGTAGAAATGCATTAGCTAGCTGGAGCAGTGGTTCCCAGCCCCGGTCCTGGGGACCCCCTGTGGCTGCTGGTTTTCATTCCAACCGAGCTCTCAATTATTGAACGAGACCCTTCACTGATATTTGTCCTGTAATTTTTCCAATGACGTGTTGCTTATTAATCCCCCTGTATCTATGTGTAAACATTTAAAAGAGGCTGTTTGTAGCCTCACAACTCGATTTATTTATTTGGAACTGAGTGGTGGAACGCACACCATTTGCAGACTGACACAAAGGGATCTTTCCCAGTGTTCGTGGCACTCGTGTAATGCAGTGGCACATCAGAAACACGGCTAAGCCTTTTCAGAAGAGATGTTTATCTTATTATCTTAAATTGTTTAAAACATCAGTGAGGACTCAATACTCCATAGGTTCATATAGATACAAAATGAAAGGCAGAGGAAGATGAAAACGCGTCATTAAAGTAAAAGTCGTAACACTTTTGTGAGCACTTCTGGAAACCGGTATTATCCCAGAGAGTGTTTTTGTTGTTAGTGCAAACTTAAACTAAGGCTGGCTGAGGTGCAAGTGTTTCTACAAATGTAGATCCTAAAGCAGATCAGTGAAACATTACCCAATGGTAAAAGCACACATCCTTTTTAAATGCACTGCTGGAATTGTTCAGAGCTGCGGAATGACAACCCAGCGTTTTCATTATTTCAATCCGATTCATATTCAATGTCTTAAAGAGGTTTCATTGAGTGTAAACATCAAACTCACTACAAGCACCTTTCACGGCACTGCAGCAGCACATGAAGCCTGATACGAAGAGGCTACTTTCCAAGGCTTTGCAAAGATTCCCTTCAATGCTGGCACTTCACAACACAGATCTATATGGCTATCGATCAGTAGGCAAGCTGAGATAGCGCACATGTCATGGTGAACGCGTGACCAGCCTTGGACTGGGTTGTTTAGTAATGACAAATCTCACTGCTAGTTAGTTTTCTTGACTGACTTTCCCTTGTGTAACAGGGCAGACTGGTCCGTTTAATTTAATGAGGGATTGTGTATTTACATACTAGTCTAAACCAGACTGTACAACACGTACTAACTGTGCACAGCAACACTACATTTCATGAAGGTACAGTCCTCTTGAGACAGAGAGGTCCCTCCCCATGTATTAGATGATACTGTCACAATCTTTCACATTCAAGTGGAATCTGGTAGAGAGTCACAGTGTATGCGAGCTTGCTTTACACACAATCACACACTACACAACAATTACACACACTCACAGGGAAGTTTGACAGCTATGAAAATAAACATTAGGTCAAAAAAAAAAAAAAAAAAAAAAATTAATAAATGAAACTGGTAAAAAAAAAAAAAAAAAAAAAAAAAGCAGGGCTAGAAATAAACATTGGTCTTGTCTGATGTCTTTTTTTTTTGTATCGTGTCCCTTTTGCAGAGCTGCTTCATCAGAAGTTAGCTGGCTGGCTGCTGCAGAATCTGGCCCTCGCAGTTGTTCAAGGAACAAAGGTACTTCCAGCACCTTGATCCTGAAATGACAGCCAACACAGGATTGTCACCAGACAGTGGACGGTTTCTATTTAAACATCTGATTGTCCACTGTGTTCCAGAGCAGACCAGCACAATGAGCATGTGTGTGCATCAGTCAGGACAGGTCAGACAGCTTGTACGAGGTTAGCAAGGGCACCCCTACCAGGACAAGGCATGCGATCAGCACGGAGCAGTACAGGACTACTGAACATGCAGCAGCCTCCTGGCGCTGTCTGCTTTTTTGTGTTCATGATATAATATAGATCTAAAAAAATGTCCACTTTGCTGCAGTTACGTCTTGCAGTGCTGTATTGTAAAAGGAGTGTTTCTGGTGGAAACGAATGGAGCATGAATGACAGAAAGGCATTGCTCTGAACAGGTCTGAAATGTATTTTATAGAAAGAGTTATGCATCGGCTGCTTTAATAGCTTGATTTCTCAAGAAGTATCTTTCATCTAAGTCATGCAGATGTTTCTGAAAGATTGTATTCATTAAGGTACAACCTGTTCCATTAGCAAGAAAACAACTGCGGGCTCAGACTGAAACTTGGTAGTGGTGAGCAACTGTTAAAAGAAATAAATAAAAAATAGTAGAGCTAATAAACGTTTAATTAAAGCCGTTTATTTCTTGCCCCGCCATTTATAAAATAAATGCGGTGTATGAAAAAAATGGACAAAAAAACCCTACTTCTGCATCTGGATTTCCTTTGTTTGTTTCTGATTAGTGTTTCGTATAACGTTTTTAAACATGCAGTCTTTATTTTGTTACTGGAAGCTGGAGTGCGTGTTTCTCCTCCGGCGAGGCTGCTACGTTTTCTTGTAAACTTTGTCTTGCATCATCGTCGACGTTGCTGCTGTTGCAGCTGCTTTCTGCAACACCTGCAATTCCTGTCCTCTCTTTTGGTCCCCCGTCTCTGACTGTCTTACTGTCTGGGGGACTTCCTTACGGAGGGCACTGCAACTGACCTGCTGGTAGGGGGCGCTACCAGCCGTTTTACCGCACGTCACCTCGGCACATTCTTTAGCTGACATGGTTTTCCTCCTGTCTCCCGGGGTCTTCATGGGATCCGTTTCAGTTTTCGGCACAGGCTGTCTGGGTGCAGACTCGGACGCTCGTGGGAGCAGAGGGCTTGTCTGCTTGGAGGGAGACGCATGTCCCGTCGAAGTCGACATCTTGAGTGCATCAAGCCTGTCCTGCTCCTGCCTGGCTTTACCCTGCTCCTTTCCCTTTGTGTTGAGGCCGTCTTCCGGCTGCATCTCTCCGGCTTTTTCAAAAGCCTCCTTCGCTCCAGGGATGCTCAGCTTGACTGGTCCGAGCACACTTTTGGCCACCGAGGCTAGCTGGGACACAAGTGGCGGTATCTTGTCAACAGTGCTAGCTAGAACAGGAGCAGTCGATGCAGCGCTGCCTGCGTTCCTCTTATTGTCCACTTCATTCTTTTCCTTGCAGATCCCCACAGCTGGGGCAGGGCTGGCTTTGCAGTCTACGGCAGGAGAGAGTGACTTGGCTTCCAGGGCACAGCTGGGTGTCAGGGACTTGTCGCTAATTCTCCCTGAAAGGCTGCTGCTCTTTTCTTTGCTATCTGGGACCTGTTTTGGAGTGCATTTAATGCCTTTTGAGGTCACAGTCAGAGACGCGCTGGCCGTGGCTGCAGGGGCCAGTGTGCAGATAACCGGGGCTGGCTTTAGAAAAGCGTCCTTCACCGGCGTAAAAGCACTCTGAATCCCAGATGCAGACAATCTCCCGGGCGCGGTCGTCTGGATCCGAGCCGCTGGGCAGGCAATCCTGGATATGTCGGTAGGAACCTCTACTGTGGGGGTTGTGGTCTGAGATGATTTGTGTTGTGCTGTGGTTGCTTTAACAGAGCTGGTAGACGAAGTCTCCAGTTTATCTGATGATCCGATCTTCTGTCCTGCACACTGCAGCTGGCTTACCGGAGATGATGAGGATAATGCTGCTGCACTACTCTTGGGCGGCTGGACCTGCATTGTTTTCACATAGGGCTCAGGTGGCAGGAAGGGGTCATCGTCAGCAGAGTCCTTGCGCCCTGTTTCAATCCTGTGCTTCAGCCTCCTCCCGTCCTGGCTGTCCTCTGAGCCCTCGTCCGTCTCATCCTCGGAGGAGTCCACCTCGTGGATGGCCTCCTGCTTCTGCAAAGACTCCCGCCTCTCTGCGCGGTCCTGCCGGATAGCCGACAGCTTGTCCTTCAGTTTGCTGTTGCCTGCGGCAGCTCCTACCCCCTCGGGCGGCTCCTGGTGACCCAGCTTGCGGGCTGACGGCTTCTGCAGCATCCCCTTCTCGACGGGGGCCGTCTTGCCGCCCAGGAGAGTCTCGCTGGCTGACTCCTGCAGGCTCTGGAGGCTGGGGTCCCGCTGCATCATCTCCTTCTTGAACTCTGAGTGTGAGATGTCCAGGCTGTGCTTGCGGGAGGAGGCCAGCTTCTTGTCCAAGGAGGAGGAGGAGGAGGGGGAGGGGGAGGAAGAGGAGGAGAGGGAGGAGGCCAGCTTCTCCGCAGACTGCACCCTCTTGAGCAGAGGGGAGCGAGGGGGCTCGCCGCTTTTGGGCCGGGAGACCTGGCGGACGAGAGGGGGAGAAGAGTGCAGTTTGACTGGAAAGGACTGGGTGACGCTGGAGCTGCCTAGAGAGTGACCGGACAGGGGAGAGGGGGAGCGCTGCGGTGAGGTGGACTGGGGCGTCGGGGAGGGGGTCCGGGCCAGGGGAGACAGCGGAATGTTTCCTGCAGATTTGCGGCGCGGGGAGCGGTACTGGCGCTGCAGCTTGGGGGCCAGGCCATGCAGGGAGCTGGGCCGGATGTGGCCAGAGCTGGCTGGAGAGTTCGGGACGCTGGAACTGGGAGAGCTGCTCTGGGAAGAGTTGCCGCCAACTGGAAAAAATTAATAAATAAATAAAACAACTTTTAATGCTCTGTAGATTCAAGTTTGTTAATCGCAGTGTCTGTTTGTAAACAATGGTACACTTTAGAGAGTTTGATAAATATCCCTGCAAAATGGTTTATAACAGGTGCTTTCCAAACTCACATTTGACAAAAACAGAATCAAAGAACGCAGCTGAGAATTGAATTGGAAAACCATACTAGGGCAGAGGTCAGGTTTAGGCTGCTGTCCTTTATAATGTGACAAATATAACAGTAGCTTTACCACTCGTAATGCATCACTAAAAACAGAGGGCCTGTACCGGAGTGTGCTGAGTCAGGGGTGCATCGGTAGCCCTGTGTGGGGGAGCGAGGGGACAGGTTGTGGGTGGGGGAGCCCGGGACGCTCTCCCCGGACGACAGCGAGCGGTTCAGGGAGGAGAGGCTGCGGCTCGTGTGCAGCAGGGACGCCTGCTTCGTGATCTTCCGGAAAAGGGAGCTCCGCTTCTTACTGCTGGAAAGAAACAGAGTCGTCAGGGCCTTCATGAGAGCTAGTCAACAGGGTGTCAGCAGAAAGCTAAACGCAGACGAGACTCCAGCTATTCTGAAAGAGCAGATGCGTCAGCATGTAAAATATATCTCACCAATTCAAATGATTTTGGAAACTTGGTTAGCTACTAAACATCTGTTAGCTATTTCTAAAAGAGAAATAACACAGGCTTGAGCTGGCTCTCTGATTCGTGTCTAACAAGTATTGCTCTGCTGAGGGTCTCTCTTCCTAGCGCACCCCTGTAGGTTTGACAGCAGTGTAATTTGGTTTGGTTGCTTGTTTGTTACATCCTTAGACTAAGTGGCATTGCAGATCAAATCCTCACCTCTCTTGACCTTCTTTAGTTTTCGTTTTCTTGTTCCTCCGTGCCATCTTGGACTTGTAGCTGGCTTTGCGCGCCGGACCCACTTTGATGGACGTGTTCTCGAAGGGAGTGGCCGAGATGGACACCTTGTTGCCACTCTGGCAGAGACAAAAAAGGCATAGCATTCATTACAAATCAGAACGAAACGGCAGAACGAGGAGGGTACTGTTCAACAACCACGGCCTGTCTGAGGGTCCAGACAGTACAGTTTTCATTTTGTACTTTCACATGAGGATTACTAAATCACAAAGCCATATAAAAAACTATCAACACACCACATTTCAGAACATTCCAGCATATCTTGTTTTACTGTGTTGTCCTCTGCACTATGAACCGACAGAAATTCAAAAGGCACGGATAACTAAGTTTTAGTTTCTTTTATGATTAAAACATGATTTATAATAAGGTAATATGTGCTCACGAGAAGATACTCTTTCACAGTAAGAGTGAGGTTCAACCGGACACATTAACTTATAACTGGGGCCCCGAAAAATTGACAATATTACGAATTTCACGGAAATCGTGTATTTGACGGCCTACTGTGAAAAATGTGCATTTTATTTTCCTTCCAGTATTTTACATTATTCTTCACCTGCCCTGTTCATTGCATACTTTATCAAGTAGAAGCAGCGCTACAGTAGCTGCTCACAGTCCTACTTATAACCCACATCAGTGCGGTATATAAAAATAAAAGGCAGTAATGTTCCCAACCTTGAGGATGAGCTCCACCACCTCTGTGTGGACCAGGCCGTGCACCGGCTCCCCATTGACGTGAGTGATCAGATCGCCCTCCCGCAGACCGGCATTGTGTGCTGGGGCTCCCTCTTCAACATGCTGGAGGGGGAGAGGGGTCAGGAAGAATGTTCACACGTGTCAGCGTTCTCCTTATTACACGAAGACATTTTCACTTCTTTCAATCATAAAACCAGTTTGACCCTTTCAGCCCTGACGGGACCTCAATAAATGACTAGTGAAACAGTTGGAGTCTCCTCACCCAGACCATGTGGTGCACTGTGTAGACGTCCGAGTCCCCCATGTACACACGGATGGCCCGCAGCGTGAAGCCGTACTTCTTGCCCGCGCGGTGGATCACGATCGCCGGCTTGGCGCTGCTAATGCCAGGCGAGTAGTCGCGGCTGGGGGACGAGTCTCGTGAGGACGGGTTTGACGAGAGGGAGTGGGGTGACATCGGGCTGGCCAGAGGGGAGCCATTGTGATGATCTGGGGAGAGTTATTGTTACCATTATCATTTTTAAAGATGATTGCATAGCTTCTCTTAAAAATACCAGATAAGTACTGTATGACTCAGTTTTATGCACATTTCTTATATTTCTATGACACCAAACCCCTGCCCTGACTCACCGGACGGGATCATGAGGGACAGCGTGGTTGCAGAGGCTGACTTGATGACCTTGTTGAGCGGCCGCGAGGTGCGCTTCTCCAGCGACTCCCCGGAGAGCAGCCTGTGCCGTGCGCGCCGGGCTGCCAGGTCGCTGATGGCCTTGGGTGTGGCATTGTCCGAAACTTCAGTGCTGTTGCACCGCGAAGAGCGCTCCAAGAGTTCAGTGGAGCTGCCGGCTAGCGGAGAAACATGCAAAGATATTTGCTTCAGATTAAATAAATCATTTCAGCATTTAAAATTGCAGTTTATGAAAAGTTATTTTACGCGTCCAGGAATTCTATGAGTTTCTAAAATGTTGATTAATTCAGATATAAAAAACACATTAATTCTTTAAAATTTCTTTTCAAAGCACCATCCCAATACAGTACGCTGATATCTAAACAAGCTGTAAAATGAACAATGAAGCACTGCTGCACTACCTAGACCAAGGTACCATTAGATAAGGCATTTGTGAAGCCGTGCGATTGTGCTGCGTCACTGCCATGAGTTTTAACCCTATTCAGCAAGGAGTGGCTGCCGGGCACTCACGTGTCAGCGTGCTCTTGCCCAGGGTTCTGGTGCCGGAGCTGGGGGTGGTAGGGGACTCATCCAGTCGCAGCTCTCTCTCCAGGGGTTGCTCGGGAATGGTGAGGGGGAGCTCCTCCCCGCGGGGACCCCAGCTGGCAGAGGGGGCCTTCCTGGAGCTCTCATCCTCAGTGGAGATGGCAAAGCGTGGCATCTCGACGATGGCGGAGCAGCAGCGGCGGCGCACTGTCAGCGGGGGGCTGGAGTCGCTCTCTGTGTGCGAGGACTCCGACACGGACAGGCGTTTCCGTAGGCTGCAGCCCGGCAGGGAGAGAGGGGGGGGAGAGGGAGGAGTTCACTGTATTAGAGCCCCTAGCTTTACCAAAATGAAACAGCCAGCGACAGAAAGTAACACAAACCAGCAGCTTGATATTTTCTATGGTAGAACATATTTTATGAAGTACTGAAACAAGAGAGACTGTTGTTCCCAATGCAAAATGTGTATTATGATCAAGGATTGAAATAAGACTCACATTGCATAGCAGTTTCATCCACTCCTGGTTTTTACTACACTACGAGTCTAACAAGACAAACCGAGCGTGTTACCTATACACTGTGGGTAATCAAGCTTGCATTATTTAAAAACCTAGAATGGGTGAAATTGCTATGCAATAGGAGTCGTACTTCCTTCCCTGAATACAGTACTGCAATACAACCATCAGATGCTGGATTGCAATACAAGCTAGCTGCACCAGATGCAATCAGGCTCAAGCACCTTGCCCTTGCGAATGTTCTTTAGACACAGCCCTCTCCAGCTAACACAGAGCGAGGCTCC
The DNA here is from genome assembly GCF_017654505.1 of Polyodon spathula. Lineage (NCBI taxonomy): Eukaryota > Metazoa > Chordata > Actinopteri > Acipenseriformes > Polyodontidae > Polyodon > Polyodon spathula. The sequence goes on along the minus strand of NC_054547.1, from coordinate 1,804,014 downwards.
TGTCACTGTGTGATGAGGGCAACCAGTGGACTCACATTTCAGGCGAGCCCACCATCCAGCTGCGGTCCCGGCACTTGAGCCCGCTCAGACTGTCCATCTTGCCAGTGCCCTCCTCGCTCAGGCTGCGCTTGGTGGGAGGCGGGGTCTTCTTATCCTCGTGAAGGGACAGGCGCTCCATGCTGCTGTACACCTGGCCAGAGAGAGAGAGAGAGAGAGAGAGGGGAGAGAGATTACCCACCACCTCACATACTATGTAGTAGTATGCACTGCAGGGGTGGAAATAGAACTCCCATTGCATAGCGGTTTGAGCCATTCCTGGTTTTACTGTGAGTTTAATAAGACACACCTGATCTTGTTACCTATACACTGGGGCTAATCAAGCTCATAGTAAAACCTGGAATGGGTGAAACTGCGGCGCAATAGGGGTGTATTCGTTGACGATTCTCACTTGCATCATGGTTGACTATGCTAACAGGGTAACTAGCTCTGTAACTGCCCCTTAACA